>NW_027263216.1:0-110086 GCF_902827115.2 Pseudochaenichthys georgianus
TCTACATCAGCACACAAATTGATTCTACCCCAATCAAAATCAAACAGATCATGTAAAAAACCCTGCTCCACAAAGTGTTTTTTGTCTCTCTTTGTGATGACACGTGGTTTAACCTTTTGGACCTTAGTGTCCCTAATTGTGGCACACACAGTGGTCACTCACATCATTAGCAAATACTCCCACAGATGAGTATTTATGTGGAACATTTGTTAAAATTAGATCAATTAAGGAGGATTTATTTGGGGACTTAATATTTGGGCGAGTAGGACTGTCTATAATCTGGGTAAAATTCAATGAGGTACACAGGTTTTTAAAATCCTCTGACACAGAAGTTAACCAGTCCCAATTAAAATCACCAAGCAGCACTATTTCCTTGTAGGAAAGTTGCGATAACAGTTTTGCCAAAGACGATAAAGAGTCCTTGACAGCCGAAGGAGCCCTGTAGCAGCCCACCACCATGAGCTGTTGACCCTTTGTTACCTCAATATTCACGGCTAAAAATTCTAGCCGTTTACTAACAGATTTGGAAACCATATTAGTTACACAAAACTTATTTTTCACATAAATGGCAACGCCACCACCTTTTTTAGGCCGGTCAGTACGATATACACTGTAACCATTTATGTAAATGTCAGAGGCCAAAATGGATTTATCTAGCCACGTTTCTGATAAGACAATGACATCAGCATCAGTCGAACTCGCCCAAATACGGACAAAATCTAATTTAGGTAACAGACTACGCACATTTAAATGAATTAAACCTAGCCCAGATCTAGATAAAATCAGCAGGAGTAGCTATCTGACTAATACTGCTAGGTGGACCTGGATTTGGCTGTACATTTCCTGATAGTAACAACAATAAAAATACCAAGCACCTTTTCCTCTTAATCAACACACATACATTGTCAGCTGATCTAGAGTCACCAGCAAACTTCGCGAAAGTGAGATTAGAGTTTAAAAAACAATTCTGAAGGACCATCGTGGCAGGCATGTGAGAAAGACAAACATTTTCCGAAATGAATGTCCGCGACAGTGCAACCAGCAATTGTTTGTGCAACACCTCCGAAACTGTACAGGGGATGTCCACTGCGGGCGGCAGAACATACCCGAATCCAGTAGATTGTTCAGGACGACTAGCGATCTTCTCCTTGTCCAGCACAGCCAAGAAAAGGCACAGCAGAAACACGACACCCGCCATTCTCCCAGTCCAGCACAACAGTATCCACGCTGTTCCCGGAGCAAGGTGGAGCCAGGCCTCAACTACAGCAGCACAGCAGAGTAGAGAAGGTAATCCCACCGCGTTACACCGGCTATTTAATCCACTTTACATCTCCGCCGGTAGCACAGGCGCGGAGAGGAGCGGCGATACGCGGTGTGAGGAGCGGCGAGAGGAGCGGCAAGAGGAGCGGCGATACGCGGTGTGAGGAGCGGCGAGAAGGGCGGCGAGAGGAGAGCCGGGAGCACACTTCCGACTCTTTATCTCTGCAAGAGTTGCTCCCTCTCGTGCTGAATCCACTCGGCGGGCAAAAGTAGGATCCCAGAAGTGATTCGCCCAGTGTGGAGTGGCTCCTGAAACCCTTCCCGACGTGCCTTTAGTGGAACTCGGGTCCGCTGTGGTGGATGAGGTTGAACGTGGCTCTCATCCGGAACTCAGCAAAGGTGGATCACGTCTCAGCGCTGACGGCGTGTAACCTGTTCCTCAGGTGAGCAGCAGCTGTGATGAGCAGCAGCTGTAACTGCTATAACGGGTAACTGCTATAACGGGTAACGTTATGTTAAACAACGCAAAGATGTTTATGCAAAACAGCCACTTATTTATTAACATGCATCTTAAACTGTAAGCTATAGGGTGCGGACGTGCGGTAATAGGCCTACCTTAAACTTGTTTACGGAGCTATTTTGTATTTTATAGCTCAAAATGAAAGTAGCAGCATCCATTGTACCTAATTTTGGCAGTTGCAGCTAGCAGTCACTCTCAAACATACCCTCAGCTAATCGAACTATTTTTTTATGGGTTTTATTTTATTTTTAGTTAGCGGCATTTAACAACTGCATTAAATATGGGTGACAGGGCCAGAGATTTTTTAGATAGATTGTTGTTTTACTAATGATAAGGTTAAATCCCCAAAGACAATGATGTCAGTATTGATACTATGTATTGATGTATTGCTGAAATATATTATTACTTGAAAACAGTTGAGCAATATTTGAAAACCTGTTGATTAGTAGGCCTACTAGTAGGCCAATAAAAATAGAACAGAGTATAAGCAATGTCTTTAATTTAGTCTGCATCTCATGCACAAGATGTATGCGCTGACACTAATGTGGTACCGATTGATGTCTGTCCAAGAACACTGTCCATACTTAATTCCTCTTTTGTCAGTCATAAGAACATCTACAGTGAACATTTGAAATAGTAAAAATACATACTATATATATATGTCATAGGTATTTTAAAAAATAAATGTAAACTTTCACTACAAAACAAAACAACCACGTCTGTACATAGTTCAGAATGGATCTTCCAGACCTGCCTGTACAGACTTGGTGCAAGATGGTTCTCTCCGATACTACTTTGCATGGTTAACCAGGTTAATACTGGTATTGTGTACTATAGAGGTGGGTAACAGAGGCATGAAAGAGTCACCTGTAATCCACCACCAGCATTCTGGCAGAAACGTCACTGAAACATTGAAGTAGGGTAGGCCTACATGGCAAATTGATCATATTAAAGTTATTTAGTTCCTTTGTCAATTGGTGTTTATATTTTTGCTTGTTTTTATTGCAGGTTCAAGATGCCAAGAGGGTCAACAAACACAACCTGCGTCAGCTGCAAAGCAGTCATTGCTGTGTCCACCAAGACCTGCAGGTTCTGCAAAACACTGCAGCCGAGAAAGCAACGACTGGCCAAGAAACTGCAAACATTTGAGGCCAAAAAAGACGATTGGTTAAAAAAACACAAAAAAGAACAAAACCAACTCACATGTTCTTGATGAGGCATCTGTGTTGGTGTGTGTTTATGTCTGTAATTGTACTTTACAAAATTAAGTCTGATAATGTTTCTGTATTACATTTAAATCTTTTTTTTTAGGTTGAAAACTGAACACCCGTGGGTATAGGGCCATGGTGTTTCTCTCAAAGCCAGGGAAAAAGCCTTCCACCTGGAAGACAAATGTTGCACATCCGAGATGGCATCTGTCGGACCAGGCTGCAAAATGCCTTCACCGGATGAAGGCTTTATATGAGGTGTTAGTAGATGGTAAGCAATTATATTTGTGGTTATTTCAAATGTTACCATATAGCTCAGTCTATTCTAAAATGCTCATGAACAATTTATGGCAAAAAAAATTCTTAATGATTCAACAATTCATTTAATTATACACACACAGTCTAGGTAAAATAAATGTGTAGTTAAGAAGAAGCTGACATCAGAAACAATTGTGTTACTATGTTGATAAATAATATTCAAAGTAGAAATTGAGCTGCTGAATGCAAAACAAATCAACATTACTCTGATAGTTTTGTTTTTGTGTCATTGGTTGGACTAACACAACCCTCACCCCCAGTCTGGACGCGGAACACTCCACAAGTGCTCCTACCACCATCCCCTCACCCAGTCTGGACGCGGAACACTCCACAAGTGCTCCTACCACCATCCCCTCACCCAGTCTGGACGCGGAACACTCCACAAGTGCTTCTACCACCATCCCCTCACCCAGTCTGGACGCGGAACACTCCACAAGTGCTCCTACCACCATCCCCTCACCCAGTCTGGACGCGGAACACTCCACAAGTGCTCCTACCACCATCCCCTCACCCAGTCTGGACGCGGAACACTCCACAAGTGCTCCTACCACCATCCCCTCACCCAGTCTGGACGCGGAACACTCCACAAGTGCTCCTACCACCATCCCCTCACCCAGTCTGGACGCGGAACACTCCACAAGTGCTCCTACCACCATCCCTCACCCAGTCTGGACGCGGAACACTCCACAAGTGCTCCTACCACCATCCCCTCACCCAGTCTGGACGCGGAACACTCCACAAGTGCTCCTACCACCATCCCCTCACCCAGTCTGGACGCGGAACACTCCACAAGTGCTCTACCACCATCCCCTCACCCAGTCTGGACGCGGAACACTCCACAAGTGCTCCTACCACCATCCCCTCACCCAGTCTGGACGCGGAACACTCCACAAGTGCTCCTACCACCATCCCCTCACCCAGTCTGGACGCGGAACACTCCACAAGTGCTCCTACCACCATCCCCTCACCCAGTCTGGACGCGGAACACTCCACAAGTGCTCCTACCACCATCCCCTCACCCAGTCTGGACGCGGAACACTCCACAAGTGCTTCTACCACCATCCCCTCACCCAGTCTGGACGCGGAACACTCCACAAGTGCTTCTACCACCATCCCCTCACCCAGTCCAGAAGCCAACCCTTACTATGCCTCACCATTCCCTCATCCAGTCCAGAAGACCGACCCTCCAGCAGTACTTTGCAGTCCTGCTCCCTACTAGTCCTGCCATACAACCCTCTACAGGTCCTGCAACTCCAGCAGCACAAACAAAAAGGACTGCAGCAGCAAAAAGAACAGGGTAGGTTTTAGTGGCAATTTTAAATAGCAATACATCCAGAGGACATACTACAAAGCAAATGCACATACTTTCTCCTCATTCACTTCATCTGCTAAACTCTCTCTGGTCCAGATGACCTGTTCGACTACGGTGATACCATCTACCGCTCGGCGTGTAAAGGAGCTCTCGATCATTTAGACGTTCTGTATCACTCCGCCACCCGCTGCGCCACCATCGCCCCCTACAGGACACGCCACTGTACTCTCTGGCTCACTGGCCCTCTCTTGAGACCAGGCGCGACATCCACTGGCTGATGTTTGTTTACAAAACACTCCTAGGCCCCGCCCCCTTCTACCTCACACAATTACTGCAACTCCGCCCACCCCCAACGCCAACACCCGTCAGCTACAAGCATCCTGCTACAGATCCCTAAAGCCCATACATCCTTTGGCCGCTCCCTTTCAGTTGCAGCGGCAGATAGCTGGAATACCCTTCAAAAAACATTACAAATGAAAACCTTTGTCTCCCCCCGCACCTTCAATGTCACTATTGTTGACACCCTGGTGCACACATGTAGCTGCTTGCCTGATGCTGGTTGTAATGACTGATTGAACCACAGCCATATTGTTTTAGAGTTTTTTATGTTCAACTGCTATGCCTGTCATCTTTGCTCTACGTGTTTGTGTTGTCTCCTGGGTTCTGTAGTGCCCGGAGTGTGTCTTTTTATTTCCTCCCAAACCCATCCCCTCAGGAAGCCTTTGCCTCCTCTCAGGTCATCATTGTAAATAAGAATTTGTTCTTAATTGATTTTCCTGGATAAATAAGGTTTTACTACTACTACTTTAGGTATTTTTGCGTTACCTTACTTCACTAACCTTAATAGCCGCAATCAAGCTAAATTGTCACATAACCCAGGGTTTTCCCACCATGAGCAGGTTCACATAAAGGGGAAGTGTTTGCCCCATATGACCAATGGTAAACATGGACAGGTATACTAGGTCAACTGTAAGCGAGAGAGGCATATTTTACAACCAGACAAATCAGACTGAATATTATTAATATGAAGGAAGAATTTAAAACTCATAATCCAGACTAAAGCAGCACGTTTTGCTGCTGACAAAAAAACCTTACTGTGTGAATGTTTAAATTAATAGGACTGCTCTATGAAGGGCACAAGTAGATATAACCTAATAACATTTGGTATTTGGATAATTTTAATGTGTTGGTAACATGTAAGTTGATATATGATATGTTAATATATTTAAATAAATAAATATAAAATCATTTATATATCCCCATTTGAGAAAGCATGGCTTTTATGGCAAGTTCTAGTCTTAGTCTTCAGCTGGCAACCCCTGCGGGGGTTAAAATATAACTAGGCCTGTACAGAATAGTGGAAAGCTTTGAAACCCCATTCTTAATGTTGATACTTTCATACTAAATCATATGATACTATGCAGCTTTTATATCTTTTTTTGTTTATTTTGCATACTATCAGATAAGAATGATGCTTCACTAATATTATTAGTATTATACTTTTAAAACAATACAATTCCCACTGTTGGCCTGCGAGTATCGTTTTTTGACGCGTTTCAACCATTCACTTTTAACTCCAGTTTTGTAAAGCCCAGAAGTCAAGAAAACATTTCACAACATGTTAATCCAAGCAAATATTCGCTTCAATCTCTATTATATTATTATTATATATTTTGGGCGAAACAAGATTTTCTCTGTGCTCTAAACATGTTGATGTTAGATGATGACCAGTGTTGGACACTTTTAAAAGGTAACAGGTTACAAATGACTAGTTCCTATATATATATCTCTAGTAACTTCCTAACCCTGATGATAACAGTGAAGCTACTTCTAAGGAGTTGTACAACTAAGTGAACATTACTAAAGGTTAAAAATAAACCCTTAAGGGCCATCTACACCAACAACAATAAGCAAAACGATGAGCGGTATCTCTTTAAATCGGGGTGCCAAGCAATGCGTAGCACACTAGCTGTTTTGGAGCCAGGTGAAATGAATTATTGATGACTTTTTATTGCTGTTATGATATGAATATTAAAAATAAGAAACATTTCTGGTAAGTCTTGACAATTAGCCAAATGAACAGTGCTGTTATAAAACTAAATGATATATTTTAAACAGTAACATCAAGTGTACAGTATAATACAGCTCTTCACAAAAGCCTTTTCTTTCATCTCAACAGACGTGTCTCCAAGGAAGAAGCTCAAGAAGAAGAACCCCCAACACTTTGAAGGTTATTTAGCTTCAATTATAATTGGGATTAGACAGTAAAAGACACTAGCTCTAGTATATTTTCTCTGTATAGAGAAGTGTTCAAAATGTCAACTGTTGTCTTTTCTAAACAAATACTTTCGAGGGCATTTTTGTTTTACAGCTATTTATCAATAAAGAAACAATTAAAAAAAAATCATCATTTCTTTCACGGTGGTGGAAGAACGACTCACCACAGTCAAATATATATATATATATATTTTAAACAATATATGTTATGATTGTCCTTTTGTGTAAAGTTTTTGCAGATTTATATAAACAGTTGACATGTTCAAATAATTGTGGAAATATAATTTATGAGAATAAAAGCAAACTGAAAGTGATTTTATAAATTACAGATCAAATTGTGCAAAAGTAACATTAACATCTATAAGGTCAAAAAACGAGTGTACATTATTTTGCTCTTTCAGAATGCAGCCATAAGATCGTGGGAGGAGAGCAGTACTACCCAGTGAAGACTGTAGTAAAAACCAAAAGGCAAAAGGTTTGTTCGTCATAAATAGAGGTCACTGTGTCAGTTAATATAATGTACATCTAAAGCATGCTACAGACACACTTTTGGGATTTGAATGCAACATAACTTACATCTTTTTGCTTGAAATGGTACAAATATTTTCGATCATTTTTTAGGGGAAGCAAATGCAATTGGTGGAGTGGGAACCTTGTTCCACGTGGTATGTAGTATTTTAAATTGCACTGCAAATGTACCAATAACTAATTAGTCTAAGCATTTGATTACCATTTTTATCTGACAGAGGTGTACCATATATTGCCATATTTTGAATTATGTTCATGGCTGATATCTTTACAATGTATTACAGTGGGAAGAAGTGGCCCCTACAGTGGGTGGAGAAGGACAATACCACAACAGAGGAACAGCAGGACTGATAATTGCACGTGTTGTCAAAACCGTTGTGCTGCTTGACCCTATTTTATCTGTTTTGATTGTTTTTTTGGGTTATATGCCTTCCTTTGCTACCGTTATTGTATATACTTGCTGAATGTTACTTTGTAATAAAAAATTATGTTATTCAACTGAAAAACCTCAAAGCCTTTTGTTTTTATTGTAGAATTGTTTTTTCATTTTCATACTTGTATAATTTCTTCTTCAAATAAAAATGAAATAATAATTTAAAACCACTTGATGGACATCAACAAAATATATAAATAAACAACTTCAAATGGGTAAATAGTATTTTTTTATTAAAGGAACATCATCAAACAGTTGGCAGAAAAAAGAAGAAGCAAATACCATGTTTAAAACTGCATGGGATGGGCTAACGTGCCTTTATTATTTAATTAATGGGAGAAAATGTTACTTGAATTGAATTTAACTTCTGTTAGACAGCTATCATACTGAATACATATTTACTGTGAATGTATGCACAAATGTATGGCATATGGCTGTCTAACAGAAGTTAAATTCATTCCTCACTTATTCTGACAATGTACTTAACCCCAAATAAAATAACCCAATACAAAGAGTTGTTAAATAATAGTGAAGTCACGTTGTAATAACAATAACTCATCTCTCTCGAGTTTTATTTTTGAGCTTTGCTAAAAGCCATTGTGTCAAGTGTCCATCGTGAGTTGCCGTCCGGAGTTGTCCAATATGGTGGACCATCTCGCACATGCGCAGTACCGATCGGCAGGGGGACGGATCGGGTAGTGACAAAAGGTAAACGATCCTGAAATCAAAAGGCATAATCGAAGAGTCCTGAGATTGTACTACTGGTGTTTTATCATCTATAACTAGCCTGTGTGTATTCTCAAATGTCGTTTTCAGGACAAACAAAAGACGTTTTAAATATCTTATCAGCTGGTGTAAGTGCAGAATATTGAAATATAACCTTGACTATTACTGTGTAGGCTACTTCATTTATCTGACAGCATTATTTAATGATACTATTTTATATATATAATATATATATTTATTTAATGATACTATTTTATATATACATTTATTCATATACACACACACACTTATATGTACTCACACATGTATTTATTCATAAATATACACAGATGTATTCATTCATTTATACACACACAGCATTATTTAATGATACTGTTTTATATATATATATATACACACACACACTTTGCACTCCAAAGGTCCGTTTTTCTACGATTAGACGCTGCCCGTCTCTCTGCCAATCACAGAGCTGCCACAGTAATGCTGGCCGCATAGATGTGCGGGCCTGTGGTTGGGGGGGGAGCAGAGGGGGGGAGGGCTGGAGAGTGTGTGACGTTGACCCTGTTGTGTGACGTTAAACCTGCGACCTGTAACCTGTGACCTCTGAACCTGTATGCTACCAAAGTAGCTATTAAACCTAAGAACTTGAGGCCTGTTTTTAGACTCCTATTGTGGAATATTACACTATTATGACTTCCGGGTTCACAGGAAATGCCAGGCCTGTAGCGTTGCCATTAAGTACACAACAAATACCTGCGCATTACGAAACATGGATGTACAGCTCCTTATCCGTTATCTGTTAGCGTAGCTAGCTAGCACCAGATGCTAACACTAACAATACACGTAAGGTCTCGCTCGGGCCACACTTTAAAATACCTTAAATGTACACAATTTCCTGAGGCATTTTTGTTAAACTGCTACGTTCGAGTTGTGCGCTAACAGCAATATAAATAAATGAGGGCAAAGACGTTATAATATTACAATTTCAGAGTATACACTGATAGCATCGTCTCTAGCAACCACCTTCGTAACAATGCAAACGTTGAATGGACACAATTTCCTGAAGTAATCTTGGTAATAACTAGCAAACTAAAGATCATGTACACCCACTGCACACATAATCTTAAATAACAACTCATATTTCTCGCATGAAATGACATCAAAACGCATTTTAATGACCTAACTAACCTTAAAATAGTCATTTTACACCGAGAATAAAACGGAGGTCGGCCATGTTTATTTTTCTGCAGAGAGAAATTTGAAGATCACGTGACATAAGCTGCGTTCACACTGCGGTACTTTTCCCACAAAGGTTCATGCGAACTTAGTTCATGATCGCGTTCACACCAAAAAGAGCCGGTACTAAAAGTAGTTCATGCGAACCTTTTTACCCCCTCGAAAGTCCCTGCTAGAGAGCAGGGACTTTCGAGGGGCTCTTTTTTGAGAAAAGAGCTATATTCCTGATTGGCTGGGCGGATTGCAAACCACGCCCCGTAAAACTCCCAAAAAGTTTTGTGAAGCCGCCATTTTATTATCCTCGCATTAGCATTATTAGCATTAGCATTATTAGCATTAGCCCAGCGCAGAAACGCAGAGAGACTAACTTATGGCAACACAAAATAAAACATGGGAGATGAGGAGATGAGGAGGTGTCGGCGTTCTGGCGATTTACTCGGAAGGCTTCAGTAGAAGCCGCTGGGACTCCCAGCAGCTTCTACTGAAGCCAGTCCCCAACTCCGGGGACTTCCGGTCGGGGACTTTGGGCGGCAGTATACGCCGTGAAGTGGGTTGCGGCCTGCCAGTAAACCCAAAGCAGAAGAAGAAGAAGTGACGTCAGCGGCTTCATTTGCTTAATCCTCCCCCAGGGACTTGTTCTGGTGTGAACGCGATCTGTACTTAGTTCATGCGAACTAAAGAGTTCGCATGAACTAAGCTCGCATGAACCTTTGTGGGAAAAGTACCGCAGTGTGAACGCGGCTATAGAAGCCAGCCAGTGGAATGAATGGTGAAAAAAAACGTAGGCATCCTATGATTTCAGAGGCGTTTTCGTAGAACTACTACGTCCTACGTTGTGGACCAACGTAGCTATTATACGTTTTTTTGTGAGACTGGGTTGGAGGCTCTGACAACCTCAGCTCAGTGAGGTAAAGGCACACCTTTATATGATCATTATAGTTATAAAAAAAGAGAATAGATGAAAAACAGGTATAAAATACTATATGACAGTACAAAAAAGTTGTTATTAATAAACAAGAATACAGTTTGAAAGGGGAGTGATTTGTATAATATCCATAAAGAAAAAGAAAATCTGCTTACAGTTCTATTTCATATGGGTGTTGAGTAGGGGTGTAACGGTTCACAAACATTTCGGTTCGGTACGTACCTCGGTTTTTAGGTCACGGTTCGGTTCGGTACGTTTTCGGTACAGCAGAAAATTATCACAAAACATAACATATTTTTTTAAATTATTATTAAACTGTGAATAATGTATTCACTCAAATAAATACAAAATATAATAAAACAAACATTAAGGTGCAGCATTTCGATTAACTGAAATAATCTGTATTTGAACTTTACTGTACTAGTACTCACAAAACATAAACTATTAGTTTTGGGTTTTTAATTATTATTAAACTATGAATATTCACTCAAATAAATATAAAATATAATAAAATAAACATTAAGGTGCAGCTTTTCGATGAACTGAAATAATCTGTATTTGAACTGTACTACCTAAGCAGCCAGTTTGACATTAGGACTTGCTTGTCATTGTATTTTCATGTTGTTTAAAGAAAGATGAACTTGTCCACATGGCTGCTGAAAGGGCAGATCAGCTGGCACTAACATGTCTCCTGCTGTGGAGAACACCCTCTCCCTAGGGACAGAGGTAGCAGATACAGCCAGGTAGCGCTTTGCTAACATGGCAACATAAGGATATTTGCCGTTTGTAATAGCTTTGGCTCGGTCTGAACTTTTTGCGAGTGGTGGAGGCTTAAATGCTAGCGGGAGTTGGGTTTGCACTTCAGTCTTTTGGTACCGGTGATATTCACGTTCAGGTGATGCCTTTTCAAATGAGTGTGCAAGTTTGATGTATTGCCAGCCGCGTAACCAATTTTAGTTGAACAATGCCGACAAACAGCGTTGGTTCGGTCCACCTGTCTTTGTCCGTCATCCTTGTACGTAACTGCGAAACCAAAATGTTCCCAAACCGGAGACTTCAATGATGCTGGAGGATTTTCGAGCTCAACTTTATCTGCGTTCGCCATTTCGACAGTTCCTCAAATTACTGACTACATTTGAACGCATCCCTCTGACCAGCTCGTCCAATGAAATGACTTGCTCGCTCTATAACGCGTTGAACACAATGGGAGCAAATTACTCTGAATGCTGCGACGCAGCACCTGAGAATGCTTCCAAGAAGTTGTTCACGTTCTCAATTCTTTACGTTTAACGTTATATTCGTTCGGTACACTTCGGTACACACGTGTACCGAACCGAAGGGCCCGTACCGAATAATTTCGGTACGGGTACGTGTACCGTTACACCCCTAGTGTTGAGAGATGTATCCATAGATCTCCTAATTTTGCTCTCAAAGTGCACCAGATTGATGCTTTTAACTTCAATATTAAATAAAAATCCCGGGGGAACATGCCCCCCGGACCCCCCTAGAGGAGGTTAGGTCTCCCCCCCACTTAAATGATAAATCATGTTCAAATGGATAGGAAACTAAATACAGTTGCACACATCTTGTGTCCATATCTTTCTGTTTTGGTGGTCATGCCGCGAGTCATAGTGAGTGTCTGCATTTTGGTGGGGGGGGGGGGGGGGCAGCAAATTGGGGGGGCAGCAAATTGGTCAGGGCCGGCCCTGGTAACAATCGATTGATGTTGTTTGTGGATGATCTTCCCTTAATTAATCCTACCAGGTCTGAGTGTATTAAGTGTGGCAGAATGCTTTCCAGCCTTATTGCAAGAACCTTCGTCAGAATTTTGCAATCCACATTAATCAAACTAATAGGCCTATAGCTTCCTGGTTCAGTGGGGTCTTTATCCTTTTTAATAATTATAGAAATCAGAGATTCATTTATTGTTTCTGGCATTTTCCCCAGGGATCAAGATTCTTCATTTACAGTTGTTAATATTGGAGCCACTTTGTCCACATACTTCTTATAATAGAGATAACTTTATTGAAAACAATTAAATCTATGAATAATAATAACAAAATCTTTTTTCCATTTCATCTATACACTTTCAGTATTTAGTTAGAAAAAGGGCATTTAGAAAAACAAGTAGTATGGTCCCGATTACGTATCATTACGTACGACGTCACTGCTCTTGGTCAGGTGACGTCTTTGGATTCACAGTCAACCCGTCACAAGGTCAGCAGCAGTTCGGCGTAGACATGATGTCTCTTGCTGCCCGGTCAGGGGCATTTTCCCCTTACATGCAGGCAACAGCTGTTGCTGTTGCTGGTCCTCTAAAAGCTCTGGTACCCGGGGTCGTGGTAAAGGGAGAGAAGATTTTGTTAGACCCGAAAAAACAGTTCCTGTGCCGCGAATCGCTCAGCGGCCAAAGCCCTAAGACGGGCCCTGCTGTGACTGTTAGCATCAATGGTAAGTCATTGACTGCTAGCGTTGGCTGACTAAGTCAACCTTCCGTTGTTTTACCGTGTGAATGGGAAGCTAATGACAAGAGCCATGTGCTGCAAAGGGAGGTTATGTCCTATTTAACACCGTTAACAGGACCAGCCAGTTAGCCGGCCATAACTTCACTGGCTAAGCTACTATTCACCGCAGGCGAGCATCCTGTTAGCCTAGGTGGCTAACGAGCAGTGTAGGTCAACTTTGAGTGGCTTTTACTTTACTCCTGTTTAAGACTGACCGCCGATGTGTGGACCAGAACATAAAGTGTGTGGTTTGGAAAGTCTGCCCGTATCAACCTGATATAGTAACAGTAACGTTAGTCGCTTCAAAGACGTTAGCTGTTATTCCGGTAACTACTTCCGGTGTCCTCGGATCACCACAGTGACTTGTTTTGTAATCGGTAACAATTCATTTCATTTCATTTCAAACCTTTATTTATACAGATAAAATTCCATTGAGATCATTGATCTCTTTTCCAAGGGAGACCTGTTCAAGTAGTTCCACATAATGTTGTAGTCCGAGTAAGATGGTCAAAACTGAATAATGATTTTAACATTGATATATGTATTTGTTACTTCACTATTGTCATGTCTATATCCAGAGAATATTTGACTGTGGTCTGTGCCCTTCCTTATGTCCTTCGTGTAGTTGTATGTTCCTCTGTTGACTCTTCAAGATATGCTCTCTATTCCTAGTCTGTGTTATGTGGCTCACACGCTGTTCAGCTGCTTAGACAATTCAAGCTTTCCACAAGGCATATACCCCCAGGCTTCTATTGGAAAGCAGCCAGATTTAAATGCGTATTTATAAATAATAATTTCTTAATGTTGCAGGGCCAAATGTCTGTGTGCTGATAAGATAAAGTTTGCGGTTCATACTAACATCAAACCAACAACACGTCCATCCACGATTGTGTGTGTGTGTGTGTGTGTGTGTGTGTGTGTGTGTGTGTGTGTGTGTGTGTGTGTGTGTGTGTGTGTGTGTGTGTGTGTGTGTGTGTGTGTGTGTGTGTGTGTGTGTGTGTGTGTGTGTGTGGCGCTGAATCTACTAATACATTTCAATATTATTTAATCTTACGATTTGTTTGGTCTAAAATATAGTTTGGATGAATATTTGATGTGAATGGTACATTTGATTAAATACTTTTTTTATAATCGGAATAAACTTTGATTACAGAGTTTTCACATCATGTGGCTTAGTCACATCTTAAGTGAACACTAGAAATATTTAAGAAGCTGACTATACATTGATTGTATAGTCGAGATGTATTCAAGGTTTTTCATTTTAGATGCTTACGAATGTTTTAGGCCGTCAAATCTTGTGTTGCCTTTCACTTTCTGTCATCACTATCTTGCACCATTAATGTTTTCTGACCTAAGCATTCTAATGGCGCATTTCCACTGCAGGGCCTCGTACGGTATAGTTAGTCCTTGGTAGGCCAGGCTCACTTTATGCTGCTTTTCCATTACAGTTTAGGAACTGGGGTAGTAACTAGTAACGCAGTGTAGGCGAAGCCGTGGCGTCATCTTCAATGCGAAACACAAGACCAACATCAGCTGTTAGCACCAGAGCTCACAGCTCCTCATATCTGTTCAGAAACTAGACACAAGTGAAACAAGTACAAACCACAGACTGCCTGTGTCATGGAGAATACAGTCGCTGGTTTATTTATGTCTGTAGGCCGTTGTTGTGAGTGTGGACGGTCGGAGCATATACTGCTTTAGCTTAGCCGATCTCTATTTAGAAAACCCTGAGAGGAAAACCGACAACTGGAAGATGAGTGGAAAAGCGTCACATACATGTATAAGTGCTCACAGCTCCATGGGAATTATTATGTGCAATTCATTTCTAAAAGGCTTTCACATTACTATGATTATATTTGTATTTAAATGTAGGCTACATTGTACACCAAAACGGAACACAAAAGCAGGACCAACCATCATACATTGAATACCTTGACTAACAAGAGAAAGATTCATTCATTTAAATACATATTTAACCAGAAATGGGCCGGTTCTAAAGGGTTATTCAGTTAAGCCCGATGAGAGGGGATACAGCTGTGCACATGTCATCATTAACAGACGTCGTTTAAGAGTAGGGTTGGGTATCGTTTGAATTTCCACGATTCCGATTCTACTTTTCGATTTCGGTTCTTAACGGTTCTCAATTCCGATTCTTTGAGGGGCAGGGTAAACAAATGATACATGCTTCTTCCACCAAAGAAATTACATTTATTCGAGAAACTTTTCCACAGGTTAGTTTAAAGTAATATTCACATGAATCAGTCTGTTTATATTCACTGCTATGTAACTTTAACCTGAGAACCCCTGAAGCTACAACAGTTCAACTTTTAAAAACAGTTCTTGTTGAGAAAAACAAGCATATCTGCCTCTCAGGCATACCGGGAAGAAAGGTTTGAACATTTTGAAGTAAAATGCTTCAATCTGGTGCACACGCAGAATTACTAGAGACTAGATCTAGGGGGTACACCTCCAAACACCCATATGAAAAAGATCGGTTTACATTTTAATAATTAAATAAGTATGTGAACATAACCAACAACCTATACATGCAACGTATTTTATGTTTGTTGTTCATTCATATCTTATTTTACTATTTTATTTATGCATATTTGTTTATCTCCAGTTTAAAACGATATGTCTGGTTTACTGTCCTATAGTATACATTGGAATGATTTCAAACCTGTTTTATCCCAATAATTATAAAGGAGAGCCTTGGAAATATGTGTTTACATAAATTGTGATCAAAACGTTTGAGACCCACTGAGATAACTTAGACTAAAGTGAACTATCTAAACACTCGGAGTCCTTTACCTCACTGAGCTGAAGTTATCAGCCTCAGTCTGAGTGCAGAGGACTCTCCTCCACATCATTGGAGAAACATCTTCTTCTTCCGTTAGCAGCTAGCACCAGATGCTAATAACAACAGCGCCGGTTCCAGTGCACCCTCCCTTTCTCCCTTTCTCCCTCGCTCACTTGCACGTTGGCTGTGAGCTGCGGTTGCCAGATAAGCCAACATCCCCCATTTTCATCACTTGCAGCGCCCATCGTACAGGGCGAATGAAACGTGTAACCGGGGTGAAAAGGGTGTTACATTTACTTAATTATGAATGTTGTTACATCAAGGCCGAACATTAGGATGAGCCCCAACGGTCAAAACATTTGTTTTCTTCTCCCAGAGCTGTCAGCGCAGCGCCTCCACAGATCTGGCGCCCTAGACATCTATAACGCCAGTGCAACGGGCCGGCCCTGGTCTCAGGTTACACTGTAGGAAGTCTAGGTACAACGCTACATTTCCCGCCTCGCCGCAGTCACACAGTAGGCTACGGAGAGAAACATTTCCTCAGGCATCGAAAAGCGGAACCGAAATTCACATTTCTAAATGATGCCGTTGGAATCGAAATGTTGGTACCCAACATTATTTAAGAGTGACGTTTGAGTGAACGAGGACATCCCAATTAATACCTGAGGACTCCTCTGTCCTCGTGTCCCTCGCTCGCATCTTACAGAGGCGGAGCTAAGATGCAAGGAAGGGACGTGAGTGAGGGAAAGGAGGAGGGGTATTGGGATGAGGCTACACACATTACCAAATAAGGACTAAGTGGGAGTTCCCCTCGATTCCATTGGCTCTGATGGTCAGAAAGAGATGTCACATGTCCAAATCGAACAAGGGGGGCCAGAGGTATGGAAAATCCTCCCAAGTGGCCCCAGAAGAGGTTTTTTTTGCTAAACCTCTCTAAAAAGGTCAAATATCACTTGTTTTGCCTCAATCTTGATACAGGGTACTTATTATATGTTGTACTTTGGATTCCTAAAGCTTTTAGTCTACTAACCCATCATCCAAGGTTAGTTTTCACTATAAGTACCAGAGGTGTGGACTCGAGTCACATGACTTGGACTCGAATCAGACTCGAGTCACCAATTTGATGACTTGAGACTCGACTTGACAAAATCACAAAACACTTGCGACTCGACTTGGACTTGAACACCAATGACTCGGGACTTGACTTGGACTTGAGCCTTCTGACTTGAGGTGACTTGATACTTTAATTCAGAGGTCTCCAACACGCCGATCGCGAGCTGCCGCTAGAAGAGCAGACTCCCGTCGGGGAGAGCAGAATCTCCAGCCGCTCCTACTCTTGCTGAGAATCCTTGCAGGCAGGGGCGGGACTTTATTTAGCTGAGCCACCATGCGGCCAATCATATGCGAGGACACACTAGGATCATACCATTATGTGAAAGAAGGGTGGGGGGCACAGCAGGTGTAGTGGTACAGGCCAGCTGCACAGAGCGACGGGGAGACGGATTTAAATGCAAGTGCATCGGAAAAAGTCAAGAAATGAGCAAAAACCGAAAAAAGAAGCAGCATCTGCTGCTTTTCAATGATACTGCAGAAAGCAAAGCTGAGTGCAGGATTTGTCAAATGAAAATAACCTTTTTTGGTTACCTTTATTTTGGTAACCACTCAGGATTTACTGTCAGAGGTGGGAGAAGTTCAGATCTTGTACTTGAGTACAAAAGTACCAGAGGGTAGGAATACTCGGTTACAATAAAAAGTCCTGCATTCAAAATGTTACAAGTAAAAGTACAAAAGTATTAGCATCAAAATATAGTTAAAGTACCACCTGCAGAGGGACCTAGATGCCGGTGTTCTCTTCCCCATAGAGACCGCTGGCTGCACATTATCCCTGGCATACAGACAGATTGTGGGTCCCTCACAACATGTTGCACACAGTGATAAACATTCACCTCAACATCAGGGATCTGATCCACTAAACTCCTTCTGAATCAAACCGCCACGGTAGCCTCACCTTATTGTTCCCTTTTAAAATAGAAGAAAAACATGTTACTTTACCAGCAGAGAGAAAATGGATTCTTAAATTATGAATGTGACTAATAAAGAGCAGTTTGATTATTAAGTATTATTCTGTTGATCGATGTCATTACATTTGGTGAAAAACACATAATGACTTGTTTAAGACTTGTTTTGTCAAAGTTTAGGACTTGGACTTGACTTGAACTTGCCCATCCTGACTTGAGAGCAGAGACTTGGACTTGCAAAACAATGACTTGGTCCCACCTCTGATAAGTACAACATATTTTTTTGACAGACACTATAATTTACAGTTTTTTACTATGTTCAATCTGAATTTTCCTTAAAATAAAACATCTATATTGATTCTGACTTTTCTACATCCAGCTCACAGGTGTATCATTACTTTGAGAAAAAAGATTATTAATTTAACCCTTTTAGAAGATATGGTCATTTGTTCATCGAGCCTGAAAAACAGGCTCTGGGTTTAACGGGTTAAACCGCGCTGCAGTGGAAATGCGCTAGAACTGATGAGCCGTTTGTTTTTGTCTGCAGGCTGTGCAGGAGTCCGATTTGCCCACACAGATGTCAGGGTACCGGACTTCACTGACTATAGGCGTCCAGAGGTGCAGGACCCAGGCAAGTCCTCCCAGGAGAGCAGTGAGTCCAGGAGAACCTTCTCGTACCTTGTCACCGGCGCCTCAACCGTAGTGGGGGTCTACGCTGCCA
This sequence comes from Pseudochaenichthys georgianus, assembly GCF_902827115.2. NCBI lineage: Eukaryota > Metazoa > Chordata > Actinopteri > Perciformes > Channichthyidae > Pseudochaenichthys > Pseudochaenichthys georgianus. The sequence goes on from NW_027263216.1 coordinate 18,787, forward strand.
AGACAGTGGTCAGTCAGTTTGTTTCTTCCATGAGCGCCTCTGCTGACGTCCTGGCCCTGTCCAAGATTGAAGTGAAGCTGAGCGACATCCCCGAGGGCAAGAACATGACCTTCAAGTGGAGAGGCAAGCCACTCTTTGTCCGTCACCGCACAGAAAAGGAGATCGCCTCCGAAGCCGAGGTGAACGTGGCAGAGCTGCGAGACCCTCAGCACGACCTGGACAGGGTACAAAACCCCAAATGGATCATCGTCCTCGGGGTGTGCACACATCTGGGCTGTGTGCCCATCGCCAACGCTGGCGACTACGGAGGTTACTACTGCCCGTGCCACGGCTCTCACTACGATGCCTCGGGTCGCATCAGGAAAGGCCCCGCCCCCCTGAACCTGGAGGTTCCATACTATGAGTTTGCAGACGACGACAATGTGATCGTTGGATAAATAACATTCCCCCCTTAAATATGGTGTTTGAGCCACAGGTGAACACTGAGAAGATGCCATCCTTCCTGCTGTGCTCGCCTGTGAATGTCATGAGGACATGAAGTAAGAAACACCTGCCTATCTTAAGTTATAGTCCATCTAATTAGAAAAGAACAGATGTTGTGTTCAGGTCTGTTTAATAAAGATTTGTATTTTATTTGACACCTTCTGTTCAGTGTTTAACATTGTCTTGCTTGAAATGATAACCTTGCTTAAAATAGTCACAAGTTATATCTACTGATAGCCATCGCATCGTAGCGCAGGAGTCTGGTGGTCCATGGGGTCGAGACAGGAACTGTTTAATCTAAAGTCCTGTTATGTAGAAATGATGTGAGTCGAGCTTGATATTGCAGGATTCTTAATTCTCCACACACGCAGGTTTCGCTGCAAGGAGAAATAATATCAACCAACTTGGGTTACAATAAAGGGTACTTGTGCTGTACAGAGATCGATTCATTGTTGGTGCTCAATTATTGGTTCTTTTGTGGCAATGACATGTATATGTATATATTCAAATGGGGGTATGGCTGCTTTGAGTGACAGGTGGGTGGTGTCTCGGGATGTTTTAAGACTGTCACTGACTATCATCAGCAGATCCGCCTACAGACACTGGGACAGGCCTAACTCACATCCAGGACATGGTTATATCCTATGTACATTTCTTATCAATTGAAAGTCCCAATTGTTTTTATACATAACTGCAAACACTATTTGAAAGCATTTGGTTTACTATCATTTCTAAAAAAGAAGGCAAAATGATGTAATCTGAGTTATCCTCGCAAACACTCACAAGCATGTATGTGTATCAATCAATGTTTATTTATACAGCCCAATATCACACATTAGTCTCAGTGGACTTCACAGTGTGTACAGAATATCAGTATGACAATACGACACCCTCTGTCCTCAGACCCTCTGTCCTTAGAACATGGGAGAAACCTCAGGGAGAGCAGCAGAGGAGGGATCCCTCTCCCAGGACGGACAGACGTGCAATAGATGCCGTGTGTAAATTGAAAAAGTGCATTTTGTCATCCACTTTTTGGACCGCTTATTTTTCATTTTGGTGACGGGCTGACCTGAGGCAGCAGCCTTCACATTGGCCCCGCATGCTGCCACTGTAAGGCCCGCTGACACCATGCAATCTTATTCATTTGTCTCCACCTCCCCAACAAGAACATCTATATTACACGGTGTGAAATGTATTTTTCAGCAGTTTTTGTCGACATCACTGATCGTTGTCTTGCAGTAAGTCTAAATGAGTACTAATGCGAGGCGTTTCGCTGACTATTTATAGTACTAAAATACTTTTTGTGCGTAAGAACTTCCTGTGTTTCATCCTTACAAAAGATTTTAACGTGAATCCTACACAAAGTTTTATAAAGGAGTACCCTGGAACCCCTCCATTTAGACCCAACTGTTTGCTATCCTGGCTCCAAAATGGTGGACGTGCACCTGCACCGTGGCCATTTAATGAAAAGCAACACTTTAGAAAGGTTTATTTGCAGTATTATTTCGGTTCTGAGTTCGTATCTTCATGGTTGATTGCACTTATTGTGAGTTGCTTTGGGTAAAAGCAGCTGTACGGAAAACGAACATAAGGGGATTCCAGAGAGAGAAGTGTTTGACTTCCACTGCCGTGTCAACATCTGTGTGTGTGCGTGAGCTGTCGATGTTTGTAATGTGAAGCGCTCAGATGAGAAGCAGCTAATGGAAGCGTCCCTTTCAGGCGACAGCTGCGGTTCTGAGCCCGGGCGGGCCTCCCACAGCGCTGCACATCGAGATGAAAAGGAGAGCTCAGTTGGAGGAGCCTGCATGGCTTTGAGGTGGGAATAGATATTTAACAACAGCACAATGCAGCCTAGAAGTTTCTCTTCTCTCTGCCTTTCTCTGCAGTGGGACCCTTTTCATGCTCAACACAAGCAGCTGCTGATGTGTGAAGTCGTCCTACTAATGCTGCCAGTCAGGATCAGCACCATCCCCAGAGTGAAGCACCCATGATGGAGGTTTACCTCTGCTGATTCACTGCACACACACACACACACACACACACACACACACACACACACACACACACACACACACACACCACAGAGGGTTCCCTTAGCAGGCTCTGAACACAGAGTGTTGGACTGTCACACAATAACACAACTTCTTCACCTTCAGTTCACAGCTGCCCCCAAAGTAAGTTATCTCCAACACAGGGTTGGGAGGGTTACTTTAAAAAGTATCCATTATAATAACTAGTTACATGTCAAAATGTAATCAGAAACCTAATCTGAATATCACATGTAACCTGATTATTTTTTTACTTTTGGATTACCTCAATATCAAATCCAATGAAAATAAAAACAAGTAGAAAATAAATAAATGAAATGCTTTTACTTAAAGGTCACATGTCATGGCCATTTCTACTGATCATATTCCCATTGTTGAGGTCTACTAGAATAGATTTAAATTGTGCAACGTTCCAAACTCACATTGGTTTCTCACAGCATCTCTGTATAGCATGTGTATTCACTCTCTGTCCTACACGGCTTGTTGGAGCAGTCCCAGCAAAACCCTGAACAGGCTCCAGTGTATACAGAATTCAGCTGCCAGGGTTCTCAAACGCACCCAGCCCTGGCAGCACATCACCCCCACTCTCTTCAACCTCCACTGGCTCCCGGTCAAGTCCCGCATCACTCACCTACAAATCCCTCCATGCCCTCTCCCCTCAGTACCTCACGGATCTCCTCCACCCTTACATCCCGGATGGTAATCAGGAGCTGGTCGGTGGTGACGATCCGCCAGCCTCTGGTTCCGGACGGAGGTGCGGGTGAGAGCTGCCCGGAGATACCCCTGCACCAAGGGAACCGCCACCTCTGTCTCCTGAACCGGAAAAAGGGGGGGTTGGAAGCTGTTAGAAGCCATAGGGTGACATACCTGTGGCAGAGAACACCAGGGACTTGTAGGCGTACTCAACCCATGACAGATGAAATGACCATGAGGCCGGGTTTCGAGAGGCAACACAACGAAGAGCCACTCCCAGGTCCTGATTTGCCCGCTCCGTCTGGCCATTGGTTTGGGGATGGTATCCAAAGGACAAGCTGGCCGACGCCCCCAATGCCTGGCAAAAAGCCCTCCATACTTGGGAGGAAAACTGCGGACCCCTGTCTGATACAATATCTTGAGGGATACCATGGAGCCTAAAAACATGCTGGGTGAGAAGAGTGGCAGTCTCGAGGGCAGAAGGTAGTTTATGCAGGGGGACAAAGTGCACGCAGAGATGGGGACTCGAGTCTGCGACTCGGACTCGAGTCACACTTAAGTCGCACACACAGAGACTTCAGACTTGACTTGGACTCGTGACCAAAAGACTTCAGATTCGACTTGGACTCGTGTGTTGGGACTCGTGAACAATCATTGTGTTTTCTATGTGTGGCATATTAAAGGTGGGGTAGGTACATTTGAGAGAAACCGGCTCGAGATCGCTAGAATTTGAAAATACACAACCGGAGATAATCTGCTAGAGGCTGCTACTTCCTTATAGAGCCCCTCCTCCAACACACACGAACGCGCACATGACCAATGAGGGCACGAGGTAAGTTTGTGCCCAGATGGAAGGCTGACAGGCAGGTAGGCCATCCAGTGACTTTAGCCGGGCTCATTATGCAGACGTGCGCGCCTCTGTTACTACCTCGTAGTAACACAATGGCGACCGGCGGCACACCTGCGGCTGTACCGCTTGTAATTAGGTTCAACTACAAAAACTTCGAACAAAACGCCGGCGGCACCAACAAAAGGAGCGCACACTGCAAAGTCTGCAATATCAAAATCAAGGATGCTGGCGCAACAACGTCGAATTTCATCAGGCACTTGGAAAACTCACCCGGAGAGGTCAGTCACATTAACGCATATGGACGGTTAGCAAACATGTTTAGCTCAGCATCAGCTATGTAATGTTAACTTAGCTTGCTACTAGCTTTGTAACTGAATATTTGAAAAGATTAGTGAATTGCTTGCTTACTGATTTCTGATTCTGAAGTGTTTTGCTTATAAGCTGTTTGCATTTAGCTAAAGTGTGATGTTTTCCCTCATATTGCATTGCTATAGCCTGTTTAAAGTGATCATATAACAAACAACTAGTCAGTACTGATACTGTATGCTAATAGATATAGGAGTGATAATAACACAGTACATGCTTTGAATTTCTTAGATATAGCTGTGCAGTATTCTTAACAGACTGGATAGCAGCAGACAATAGAAGGCTTATTACAACCAGAAGAGACATGAGACTTTAATTTTTTTAGAGACTTGAGACTTGACTTGGACTCGTGACCAAAGACTTGAGACTTGATCAAGTCTCACCCCACGAAGACTTGAGACTTAACTTGGACTTGCAAAAAAAGACTTGTGAACATCTCTGGTGCACAGCCTTAGAAAAACGGTCAACGATGGTCAGAATAGTGTTGTTACCGCCTGATGGAGGGAGACCAGTCACAAAATCCACCACAATGTGGGACCAGGGCTGGTGGGGAGTGGGAAGGGGGCGAAGAAGACCAGCGGAGACCTGATGTGAAGCTTTGCTGCGGGCACAGACGGAGCAGGCTGAGACATACTCCTGTCTGCGGACATAGTGGGCCACCAAAAGCGTTGTTGAAGTAGGGCCAGGGTCTGATAAACTGGATGGCAGGCTACTTTGGAAGCCTGCCCCCACTGGAGCACTAGAGATCTAGCATCAGGAGGAACGAACAGGTGGACAATCCTGAGCAGTCGGATGGTCCTCCTGGGCCTCCTGGACCATCCTTTCAATCTCCCATCTAGCTGCTCCCACGACACAGGAAGATGGCAAAATGGTTTAATCTCTTGAATCCTCCACTGGGGGGGACGAACTGCCGGACAAGGCGTCGGCATTCACAATCCTGGAGCCAGGCCGGTAGGTCAAGGTAAAGTCCCAGGAAGAGAGCCCATCGAGCCAGGCGCAAGTCAAGCCTGCGCGCAGAGCGAAGGTAAGACAAATTATTATGGTCAGTCCATACTTCAAAAGGATGGGTGGCTCCCTCCAGCCAGTGCCTCCATTCTTAAAGGGCCAGAATCACTAGTTCTTCTCTGCAGTGGTCAGCCGGCAAGAGAAGAAAGCGCAAGGGTGGAGCTTCTGGTCTGAGGGGGAACCCTGGGATAATACTGCCTCCACTCCAGAATCAGAGGCATCCGTCTCCACCACAAACTGGACCTCTGGATCAGAATGAGAGAGAACAGGAGCAGTGGAAAACATACATTTCAGTTTTACAAAAGCAGCCTCAGCTGCAGGAGACCACACAAAAGGCAACTTGACAGAGGTAAGTTTAGTCAGAGGTACAGCTACCCTTCTATAGTCCCGAATAAACCTCCTATAAAAGTTGGCAAAGCCCAGAAAACGTTGCAACTGCTTCCTGTTAGAGGGAGTGGGGTCACCGCTTGGACCTTGGTGGGGTCAGTCCTTATTTGTCCCTTGGCGACGACAAAACCCAGGAAACTCACACAAGAGGCATGAAACTCGCACTTCTCAACCTTAACATACAGTCTGTTCTCAAGAAGTCTCTGTAGTACCAGCCTTACATGCTGGACATGAAAAAAGATCAGGATGATCAGACCTGTTTAACATGTCACTAGGGGTGTAACGGTTCACAGAATTCACGGTTCGGTACGTACCTCGGTTTGGGGGTCACGGTTCGGTACGAGTTCGGTACAACAAGAAAAAGCAAAAAAAAGTATATGTGATGCCCTTGTGGGTTCATCTAGAGAGGGTGTGGCTGTGCTGTCTGTGCTGTCTTGATTGCCTTGAGTGCAGTAACTCAGGGCACCTGGGTCTGGTGCCCTGCAGCTATTTAAAGCCTCTGCTCCTCTCTGTCTGCGGTCTGCTATCTCCTACAGGCACCCGGTTTTGGTTGAGTATGTTCAGTTGCTTCACTTTGTGCACTTCAACACTCTCACACTCATACATGGACACCATGCAATCCTCACCCTGCACTTACACTACTGATACCACTGACATCCACACCTCATGCTTCATTTGTTTTGCACTTAATTAATTTGGCTGATTTGGACTACTTGCTTTAACTTGTGTCTCCTCTTTGTTGTGGCCTTTTGAGCCAGGTCATTACAGTATAATTCCAGGTTTGTTTTTTATTTATTTTGAACTGTTTCAGTTGAAAAATAAGGAACTTTAACATTTTGAATAATTAACTTTATTACACAGTAAAAAACAAACCACAAACACTCAGATGGCCGTATTATCTACACTGAACAAAAATATAAACGCAACACTTTTGTTTTTGCTCCCATTTTTCATGAGATGAACTCAAAGATCTAAAACATTTTCTATAAACACAAAATAACCATTTCTCTCAAATATTGTTCACAAATCTGAAACAATCTGTGATAGTGAGCACTTCTCCTTTGCCGAGATAACCCATCCCACCTCACAGGTGTGGCATATCAAGATGCTGATTAGACAGCATGATTATTGCACAGGTGTGCCTTAGGCTGGCCACAATAAAAGGCCACTCTGAAACGTGCAGTTTTGCTTTATTGGGGGGGTCTGGGGGGGTCCGAAAACCAGTCAGTATCTGGTGTGACCACCATTTGCCTCACGCAGTGCAACACATCTCCTTCGCATAGAGTTGATCAGGTTGTTGATTGTGACCTGTAGAATGTTGGTCCACTCCTCTTCAATGGCTGTGCCAAGTTGCTGGATGTTGGCAGGAACTGGAACACGCTGTCGTATACGCCAATCCAGAGCATCCCAAACATGCTCAATGGGTGACATGTCCGGTGAGTATGCTGGCCATGCAAGAACTGGGATGTTTTCAGCCTCCAGGAATTGTGTACAGATCCTTGCAACATGGGGCCGTGCATTATCATGCTGCAACATGAGGTGATGGTCGTGGATGAATGGCACAACAATGGGCCTCAGGATCTCGTCACGGTATCTCTGTGCATTCACAATGCCATCAATAAAATGCACCTGTGTTCGTCGTCCATAACATACGCCTGCCCATACCATAACCCCACCACCACCATGGGCCACTCGATTCACAACATTGACATCAGAAAACCGCTCACCCACACGACGCCACACACGCTGTCTGCCATCTGCCCTGAACAGTGAAAACCGGGGATTCATCCGTGAAGAGAACACCTCTCCAACGTGCCAGACGCCATCGAATGTGAGCACTTGCCCACTCAAGTCGATTACGACGACGAACCGGAGTCAGGTGGAGACCCCGATGAGGACGACGAGCATGCAGATGAGCTTCCCTGAGACGGTTTCTGACCGTTTGTGCAGACATTCTTTGGCTATGCAAACCCATTGTTGCAGCAGCTGTCCGAGTGGCTGGTCTCAGACGATCTTGGAGGTGAACATGCTGAATGTGGAGGTCCTGGGCTGGTGTGGTTACACGTGGTCTGCAGTTGTGAGGCTGGTTGGATGTACAGCCAAATTCTCTGAAACGCCTTTGGAGACGGCTTATGGTAGAGAAATGCACATTAAATTCACGGGCAACAGCTCTGGTGGACATTCCTGCTGTCAGCATGCCAATTGCACGCTCCCTCAAAACTTGCGACATCTGTGGCATTGAGCTGTGTGATAAAACTGAAAATTTCAAAGTGGCCTTCTATAGTGGCCAGCCTAAGGCACACCTGTGCAATAATCATGCTGTCTAATCAGCATCTTGATATGTGAGGTGGGATGGATTATCTCGGCAAAGGAGAAGTGCTCACTATCACACATTTTTTCAGATTTGTGAACAATATTTGAGAGAAATGGTTATTTTGTGTATATAGAAAATGTTTTAGATCTTTGAGTTCATCTCATGAAAAATGGGAGCAAAAACGAAAGTGTTGCATTTATATTTTTGTTCAGTGTATAATGGCTGATGTAAAACAAAAAGGTTCAATAAGCAGTAAAACTAAAAAGAATGTTTTATAAATAAGAACGTTTTTCTATCACTTTCAATAAAAGCCGGGGTCCTCTACTATTGCATAAGCAATAGCTGATGAAAAAGATATGCCAAAAGCTTCCGTTATTTATTTTGGTCTCTCGGCTTTCATGTCTATTGGCTTCTTAAAAACAGCAGGGATAAGCTGTTGAACTGCTGTTGTCTTTTGCCAACAATAATTACCTATGACAACTGTGCAGTACTTCAATCATACATACAATTACATTCAATAGCTTTATTAGCATGACCAGTGATATATAGTAGCAACATCTATACACAAATAAACAGTTATGAACAAACTGCTAAGAATTTGGTGTCTGATTCCCTCAAACTGTGGCAGGCAGAGACAAACTGTCCTGCAACAATGCAGCTCTCTTTATATTCCCCGAGTAGTATTTTCAGTTTTTCATTTTGAAATATTTGAGGCCACACATACACATCTGCGTTGAGGAACACCAACGCATCAACATGTGAGGGAAGGAGGCTTGACCGCTGTCGGGTGACAGTGTTGCCTGCCAGGGAAAAAACCCCTCTCACTCGGGGTGCTTGTGGCTGGAATAGTCAGGTAGCTCCTCGAAAGCTTGGCTAAACGGCGGAAGCGGTGCACGTTTTCTGCCCACCACTCCAGTGGGTTATCCATTGTGGGGATATGCGGTGTCCGCTGGCAGTAATCCCGTTGCTCATGATCCGCATCACTGTTGACCCATTTTCTCTTGCTGCTGCTCTCGAAATGAGCTCCACATAGCTGTTCAAAGTCACTCTCCAGTCTCGCCTTTTTGCAACTTGTTTCCGCCAGCTCCACTCCAACGTTGTCTGCGATCTCCTCTTCACCTACAGCAAAAATGAGCCACATTAATGATAAACACATTGTTTTACAATTTGGCCGGTTTAAGTAGGACTTTTTTGTGAAACAATTATCGCTAGGTCAACTCTATTTACCTGTAGCTCCCGGCTGTTCCACCTCTCCGTCTTCACGCACTAACTGAGTCAGGCGCGCCTGGGCTTCCTCTCTGACATCGTCTGGAAGGAACTTCAGTTGCTTAAATCGTGGATCTAGCATGCATGCCGTGATCGGGATGGATTCTGCCAGCAGGCGAGACAACAGCTTGAAGCGGGTTATGAGCTCTTTCCTCACGGTATTCTTGAAGGAAGGAATAGCCGCCAGATCGGACTCATTTGCACTGAGCGTGTTGTTAGCCATGTTCAGTAGGACGGGGTAGATGAAGGACAGCCCGACGTGATTTTCTTCGCACATGATAGTTGTCGTCTTTTCTAGAGGCCTGAGCACCGGGATCAGCTGTGCCAGCTCTCATGGCGAGGGATCTTCGGATGCCAACTTTTGGGAGTCTCTGCTCATACAGTCGCTCGAGCATAGTGAACGTTGAATTCTAGCAAGTCGCACAGTCGTTTTGGAGTTTGTGTACTTTTACTCCAAGCTGTTCTTGATGTTTCTTCAAAGCACAAACTGCTACTGAGGAGTGACGAAAATGACTGACAACTCGCCTGGCAGCATCTGTGGCTGTCAAGTTTCTTGGTCTTTTTGTGTGTATTCCCCACTTGAAAGGGATGAGGCGTCTACCGGACCTTGGGATCAGGATTTCACTCCAGTGACACAGCTTCTTTTCAATACTTTTTATTTTGTTTGGCAAGTTCACTTTATGCAGTCACTCTATGCAGGTGAAAAACCTTTGAAAACAAAAGAGAACATTTTAGAATTTGTAACCATGTAAATAAAGCGGATTCTTTTAACTTGACTTTTTCTGGAAATGTTGACAGATCAAGTTAATTGTTATTTTTAAACTAGAAACTATTATTTCCTCCTTTAACAGAGGTATTCAATGAATAAAATAAGACTTTACTATTAACGCTTCTGAATCAAATGGATTCTTTATAAGACATTACTTATTTCTAAACAAGAAAGCTTCTTTCTAAGATAAATAAACAGCGTGTCTAAGCTCTGAATGTGCCGCACAATTAACGCAGCACATTGAAACCACACAAACAATGCTGCCGCTCGCGCTCTAACAAGACACGTGCATACACGCAAACAATTCAACAGAACATTCACCAGCGGCTCTGCGGAGCTCTCATAGCATGATGGATGTGACCTTACCGGCTGCCTGTCCTGACTCGGTAGAAGTGCCTCTCGTCTACACGCTTCCGTCTACTAGGATCGCACACAGCTACTATTTAAACCCTCCTTGAGGATGCAGCACTGGGCTCTGTAATTAGGGTGATTACACCCAGCAGAGGAGGCAGGACTGCCTGCGATCATTACACCTGTTGTCTATCCTAGAGGGCTGCGCCATTACTCATAGATGCTGGGTTACAGTAGGTAACCTCAGTTCTATTTCGTATATGGCTTCGCCCTCTAAGGCTATCGCTATTGGGTTAAGGGCGAAGCATGATGTCGTCTGCGCCCCACTGGGTCCGCCCAGCACTAGAAGCACAGACACACCTGCTCAATAACACCCCCTGCCTGTTGTGCCATGCGTAATGGCACCTCCCCGTCCCTGGAACATAGCAAACATACCTGTTTTCCTGACGGGGTGAAGGCTGGGACAATACATACCGACCGCTGTGAGAAAGTAGAGACGAAGGTCCCACCTTATCCTGCGATCATAGAGGGGGAACAGCCGCTCTCTGCGTGTCAGACAGGTAGGAGAGCGCCCAGCTGGATCCCTGACGTCACTCACTCTGACCAAGCACTCCATACGAAGTGTGTCAGAGGAAAAGGAACATCCCTCTCATACGAGGGGAAAAAAGGGCCGCTCTCTGTGTGCCGAGAGGCAGGAGAGAGGCGCTCAGCTGGCTCCCTGACGTCACTCACTCTGACAGGACACCCAGTACGGGGTGCTTCAGAGGAAAGGGAAACATCCCTCAAATAACATTGAATAAATGAACAGGGGGAAGACCAAGATGCAGCCGTGCAAATATCTTCCACTGACATTCCTCCGTGCAACGCCGTGGAGGCGGAAATTCCTCTGGTGGAGTGCACTTTGATATTCTCCGGGGGATCCACCCCCGAGGAGACATATGCCTGCGCCACCGCCTCACACAGCCAGTGTGACAGCCGTTGTGCAGACAGAGGTTGCCCGATCGAGCGCTCTCTATAGTGCACAAACAGGCGCTGAGAACGGCGCCAGGCCGCCGTGCGAAAGAAAATAATCTTCCTGGGGTAGCATGCCCCCTCTAGAGGAGGTGAGTTCCACCAGCCGCCCACACCCCTGTCAAATTGTCCCACCCACATTGAGGATGCTTCCTACGCCCATGCGTACAGTACTTCATTCATACACACACTCTCACTCTCTGCCACACATACAGCATGTTGGTGCCCATTGACAACTCACCTAATGAGAAGGTTGCGCCTGGCTCCGTGAACACAGTCCTTTGATGTCTGGGGCAATCGAGGTGAGCTTCAGTCTCAGCTCTGGCTCAGCATTCAGCCTGCTTCTGTATTTGGTTTTAATAGCAGCAAGGGAAGAGAAGCCTTTCTCGCACAGCTATGTGGTCGCAAAAGGAAGGAGAAAGCGCAGAGCTTTGTCAGACACGGCGGGTATTCTCTGTGTTGCTTTATCCAAAAGTCCACTGAAGACTGCTTTCTGAAAGCAGGCTTTAGTGTTTCATCACAAGACAACTCTATTAAACTCTCCTGCTCAGCCACAGTTACGTTCTTTGGCAGTCCAGAGGCTTCCATGCTGAACGGGCTTCTCATCCAGCTGTTGTCTTCGGTCATCACTGGGAAATACTGGCGGAACTGTTGTCTGAGCGAGACAAGGTGTGCAACCATGTTGTCCCTCACTCCTTCATCAAGGGTCAGCTCGTTCTCAGACAGAACACTCTCTAAAGCAGGGAAAGTTGAAACATCACCTGCCTTGACTTTGATTTTGAATAAGTCCAACTTTTTCAGCATTGTGTTGATTTTGTCCTGCACATCAAACACGTTGATGGAGAGTCCCTGTAGTCCCAAATTCAGGTCGTTTAAAGGGAGAAAATGTCTGACCAGTATGCCAACTGGCTGAGCCACACTGTATCATCAAACCCATCTGATAAGGGGAAGTGTTTGTCCTGTAAGAAGACTTGGACTTCTCTGTGCAATTCAAAAAGCCTTGAAAGCACTTTCCCTCTTGATAGCCATCTTACTTCTGTATGGAGCAGAAGCTGGACATGCTCGCAGCCCATCTCATCACAGAGCACTTGGATTAGGCGAGACTGCATCGGCCGGGCCTTTATGAAGTTCACACTCTTCACAGCAGAGTCCAGCACAGACTTCAAGCCATCGGGCATCTTCTTCACCGCCAGCGCCTCCTGGTGGATGCTGCAGTGTGTCATCGCATCTGCGGTGCGACCTCTTTGATCCGAGCTGCTACTCCGCTGTGGCGGCCTGTCATAGCCCTCGCGCCGCCTGTGCAGACTCCAACACACTTTTTCCATTCAAGTCCATTCTCTTGCACAAACGCGTCTAGGAGCTGGAATATGTGCTCAGCTGTTGTTCTATGACCTGTGAGAACAGTCTCATAATACACACATGCACACAGAAACCCGCAAAAGGATTTACACTTGTGTTTTTGATCCTCACTATTTGTTTTCCGTTTAAAAACCTCTGAACCTGCAAACACAAACCGCTCTCTGTGCACGGATCGCTGTGCATTCGTGTGTGGGTTTTTTGAGACTCCCCTGACGGTCAGCCGATTCGTACTTGTAATTTGTTCTATCTATAGCCAATCAGATGTCTCCTCAATTCTAAGCCAATCACATGAGCGCGCCCCCACGAGGGTAGATTTATTGCGTTCATGACGTAGCGCTTCATGTACGCATTTTGTGCTGTCCGGAGCTGACAGGTCCATGGAGCCTGCCTGCAGGCGCTAATCCCAGGACACCTCCACTCTCAGGACAGCGCCACTTTCCGAACAGGAAATGCACGCAAATACAAGCCTTTATATTATTAAGGTAGAGCGCCACTTTCCGAACCATTGATGAATGCTTGAGTACACAAAAACGGCAGGCAAAACCGTTTTAAATACAGCTTCTTTATTTATGTCTGTATGAAGTTGTTGTGAGTGTGGAGGGAGCAGCTACAGGTTAGCTTAGCCTAATCGATCAGTGCACTAGGAAGGAGCCCCGCCGGTCATTATCGGCCGATATTCACTCTTAATAATTTAATCGGTACTCTCTATAAAGAAATCATACCCTCGTGGGGGCGCGCTCATGTGATTGGCTTAGAATGAAGGAGACATCTGATTGGCTATCGATAGAAAAAATTACAAGTACGAATCGGGTGACCGTCAGAGGAGTCTAAAAAAACCCACACACGAATGCACAGCGATCCATGCACAGAAAGTGGTTTTAGCATAATTCAGTTTTTTTGTCTTTCTTTCATAGCTTGCTTGCAACGTTCTAATCATTCACGGGTAGTATGGTCATCATAGCAACGCCAGAAATAAATAAAAACAACAATAGCCTATTAGAACTTATTTAAACCACAGTTTCACTTATCTCAAGCTTATTTTGATAGTATGATTTATTTTTTAATTAATGTTATTCAATCAAGCCTCAAACTGATGGCACTTCCCAGCTAGCGGGGAACGTTCTCACAACTTTGGCTAACGTTACCTATTGGTTCTAATAAGGTTTTAGAGAAACGTTTTAATCTGATGTTCAAAGAACCTTTTTAGGATGTTTATTTTTTCAAATAATGTTCCTATAAGGTTTAAGGTTAACTAAGGTTAACTGTTAACACATTAAAGATGTTCTTTATAAAGCATTCCCTCAATGTTACATGATAACCAAAGAAGAACATTTTGAAAGCAACATTTGGATAATGTTTTCAGGAGGTTATTCTTTTTTTATAAAACGTTCCTGTGATGCGAAATATTAACAGGGTCATGGTCAACGTCAGATTTATTTGTAGTGCGCTTTAAAAAACAAACTTGCTGCATTTGTTTGAAAAGGCTGTTTAAAAGAAATCTGTCACCACATTTTCGTTTTTTAAAAAAAACAAGCACGTAATTCATGATATTGCACGTTTGCGTGTCTGAGTTCCCAGCTAGACATGGTTGGTTCTAAAAACATTCTGAGAATGTTACCATTCATTGTTCTAGGAATGGTTTCATCGAGAAGTTTTATTTTGGTTCCTAGAATGTACTTCTGAAAGGTAGGATAACGTTCTCTAAAAACATTCTTAAAATGTTTGGTGATAACATTGTTCGAACATTATACCCCAAGTGTTTTTGTTGTTTATGCACATATCTCTATTCATATGGATCGAATAACACTTAGAAAACCAAAGACAGACATATAGAAGAATGGACCGACTATCACTGCCCGTCCCTGAAACCCCTGTTAGTGGGTTAGTGCCCCCCCACCTGCCTGCTGGTCTGCTCTACACAGCTGGGAGCAATCTCCAATCAACCACACCTACTACTTTGGCTGAACACAGTTGAAGGGGAACCTGATCAGGTTCAAAAGGGGCTTTGCTTTAGTGCGCGTAACACCAAAGCCAAATCCCACTGACCCGCCAGTGCGCGTGGCACAGGTCTGAGTCTCCGTACTCCTCGCATAAAATGGCTGCTGCGTTCCGCGAGCCCCTCTTTTCAATTCGCCGGGAATATACATTGCTCTGATGAGAGCAACATGTGTGCGCGCCCAGAACAGCAGCCGCCTGGCTGCGTTCAGAAGCTGCGCAGATCGTACTCCTCCCTGGCGATTGAGGCTGCTTCCATAGCCGTGGCCTGTTGTCTGTGCAAATCAACACATGTCTGATTGTACAGCAACAGGGCGAAGTGCTGCAATACAGCTCCAGCACATTTACCTCTGACGCATGGGGTCGATGCGTGGGCGAATGAACCACCTCTGGAGACTCCTCCTGTGGCGGAGTCCCAGGGGGATCCCCACGTGACCAGCTGACATCATGCTGAGCAGCTGTATCACGGAGAGGGCCTGCGGGATGTGACACGCCGGAGAGGGAGCTGTCAGTTCCTCCACTCGCTGCCGCGAGTTTAATTCCACTCCAGATAAATGGATATCTGAGAGGGAAGAGGACAGCTCTTCTTCAAATTCATTATGAAAACCCAGGCTTTGACAGATGCGATACGAGATGTAACGTCTGTAAAGCGACTTCCTCCCTGGAGCGAGCCAGCAATAGCAGGTCGTCCAGATCAAACCTCCTGGCGAACACATTCCAGCATCTGTTTGATCGTCAGCATGTGGAACACTGACAGGTCAAGGATGGGTCTCACTCCCCCGTTTTTCCCCCCCAGGATTTAGAAAATAACGGGAGTAAAAAAAACTGATTTTCCTCCCTTTTGGAAAAAAGGCCTTTTTCAACAGGAGTTCCTGCAGCGCTGAATGGAGCGCAAGACACTGTTCCTGGGATGACAGGAGTGTTTCTTGTATCCCATGGAACTGCGGGTGGAGAGGCTTCTCTGAGATATGCTGGAATGGTCGTCATGGTGGCGAGCCACGCCCTCGCTGCTCGCGCTTCTTGAGGCGAAAGGGCTGAGAGGGAATCTCCACACGCTGCATTTCACTCTGGCTGTCATCATGAGGCGTGTACACGCTCAGGGGATGAGTGGAGGTATGTGCAGTACTGTCCACACGAGGCGTTATAACGGCGCTCATGGGTTATTGTGACCGTGTGTAGGAGGCGTGTCTCGGACAGAGGAATGCCGCGAGCTCTGCAGGTTATTAACCGATAGGTTAAAACCAGCAGGCTTCTGCAGCGAGCGCTGACACCATGGCGCTACGGGCGCGCTGCCGCTGGGGGCACTCAGTCTGGAATACTGCTCATTCCCCCGTTCTGGCTTCTCTGTGAAGTGCTGTAATGGTCGTCATGGTGACGAGCCACGCCATTGACCTCGCCGCCGCTGCCCGTGAGGCGAAAGGGCTGCGAGGAAGCCTCCACACGCTGCGTTTCACTCCGGCTGTCATCATGAGGCGTGTACACGCTCAGGGGATGAGTGGAGGTGTGTGCAGTACTGTCCACACGAGGCGTTATAACGGCGCTCATGGGTTGTTGTGACCGTGTGGAGGAGGCGTGTCTCGGACAGAGGAATGCCGCGAGCTCTGCAGGTTATTAACCGATAGGTTAAAACCAGCAGGCTTCTGCAGGGAGCCCTGCTGTCTACTTAATCAACAGATTAGTGGCAGCCGGCTTAATTACCAGCTCTGCTTCCTCGGAGGCTCTCGTGGAGCAGACCAGGAACGGGGAGACCCTGTCTCTGGGGTGGTGGGGGAGCGGAGACGTGGGACGGAGCCCCTGCAGCCGCCAAAGGGCGAGTCTGACACCGAGGCGGTTGCTGTGGGCGTCTCTCCACTTGCGGCCTTCTGTGGCCGGCGCGGACGCCGCAGCTACTGCAGGCGTTTGTGCCACTGTGGGTGCTCAGCAGGCTCCAGCCAAACTTTTGCTGAGCCAATTGGAGAGCTTCATCAGCAGCACGGGGTAAAAACCACCAATGAGCGCTCAGCTCGAGATACCAGCGAGTCGTTTCCCATCAAGCATTTCGCTTCCGCAGCCCGTGGAGAGGAACTGCGCCGCCTCGCCTCGCCTCGCTCTCAAGGCTGCGGGCGTCTTTGTCCCGCGAGATTTCAACGTCTCATGTGGGCGAGCCTCCAGAGCAAGTCGGACAAAATGACTAACCATCATGCAACGCACTAGCAAGACGTTGATCACAACTGTGCAGGTCTCGCTTGTCTCAAACAAGCCTAGTACCTACAAGGTCAGAGAGATATCTTGCATCTCCAAAAACCTTAGTGCATGTCACTAAAAGGCCAATAAACTGCAGGTCAATTTGAGCGAGCAGGCCACATGCATCAACACTTCTATCCCCGCTGCGTTCTGCAGCTATTTCCTCAAGGACACGAATAATAGCAGGTCGTCTATCTAAGACGGTACGGCAAGCTATATGCCGGCAAGCCCACCTTGTTGCACTCAACCGTTGAAGCTCTTTCGGAGCTCCGGCATACATTTCTTTCTCAATGTTAAGCCACCTCGTGTGAACATAAGAGCCAGACACAAACATAAAGTCTTTGCAAAAACGCAAAAAAGCCTTCAGCTTGTGGGACTGCTTTAACTGTGTCAACTAGAACCAGATGAAGGCTATGTGCATTACAATGGCCATAAAACGCCTGCTTTGCCACCTCCTTAATTCGAGCTTGAACGCCGGAGTGCTTGCCACTCATGACAGAAGCACCGTCGTATGCTTGCCCAACCAGGTTACTTTTGTACTTCAGGCCATATCTCTCAAGGACGTCAGTCCTGCAGCATCAAGGCGGTCTGCAGACTCAAAGTGCAAGAAGCTCTCTTTTACAGCTCCTTTATAATAATATCTCAGCACTAAAGAGATCTGTTCCTTTTTTTTGTATCTTTAGTTTCATCTGCCATTAGGCAAAATACCTCACTTTCCTTGACCTCGTTAATGATGGAGGAGCGTACCATTAAGCGACATAAGCGGCCGCTTAGGGCCCTACGGGGCCCTGGAGGGTTCATAGAGAGAAGTTAAGTTGATTATTAGCTTGCTATTAAACATGAATTGCTAGCTCAGCAACATCTAAATCATCCTAGAAAGAGGTAACAAGAGTGTGCCGAGAAGTAACTAATCATCAATGCAAAACTAAACACTCAAATTTGGATAATCGATATGTCCATCCCACAGGGACTCATCTATCAACACTAGCCTCCTAGGTGTGTGTGTGTGTGTGTGTGTGTGTGTGTGTGTGTGTGTGTGTGTGTGTGTGTGTGTGTGTGTGTGTGTGTGTGTGTGTGTGTGTGTGTGTGTGTGTGTGTGTGTGTGTGTGTGTGTGTGTGTGTGTGTGTGTGTGTGTGTGTGTGTGTGTGTGTGTGTGTGTGTGTGTGTGTGTGTGTGTGTGTGTGTGTGTATCGGTGTGCTTGTAGCGCTAGTAGGCAGTTTTACATATAAAAAATATAAACGTCAAGACAGAGTCAGAAACAAATGCGATTTAAAATGTGTCTGACGATCATTGTGTATGCGAGAGAACATGCTACATTTCACAGCAACACAGGTGTTTTCTACCTTCTTTGAGAAGCATTAAGTGAACCTAACCGTGAGACACTGTTTGCTTACTGGTGGCTCTTGGCTGCGTCTTACAGGGGTTTGTATTCATGTTAACCAACCAGATTCTGTGAATGACTTTACGCAGCAGGGAGTTCCCGGTAGCTTAACTGTGTATTTGGCCGTCTACCTGTTGGTTGAGCTGGCTATTTATTAAGCAGCCTACCGACATAGCCAACTTGCTAAGTTTAACAAGCTAATACCGGTAGCACGAGCAGCTAGGATAAGCTGATATAAATGGTGTCAACACTAGTTTTTCAACCAATGACTGTTCGTGGATGTAGTGATAAAAACACTTTTGATTGTGCATCAAGTGTAATGTTCTTAAATGTTGTTATAAATAAGACACCGTCTCGAATCTTTAGACTAGCTTCACAAGCCACTTTATTAGCCAACAACCAGTACCAACTCACATCTTGTTCTACTCACTTCGATGTCAATAGATGTTATACTGCCACCTAGTGGTAAGTAACATATATGCATTGTAACTATGCATAAACATCTATCATTACATCAAGTTTTTCAATGGATATTTACAATGTCACCATTACATACTTTACAAATCCACAGTTCTTTGCAATAGTAAACGTTGTGAATGTTTGCAATTTATACTTTGTTTAATCCTCTTTCCAGGGCAGACAGTTGAAACAATGGATGCTGAGCTGAGGGGTTTCTTAATTAAGCGGAATATTTCTGAGGAATTTATCCAAAAGCTGGAAAATGAAAAGGTAAGCCACTTTACATATGTACCTGTCCCCTTTATGTGTGTTGTTATTCTCAATTCTTTCATTGAAGTGTACTGCTTGATTTTGGATTTGATTTATTTCGATCAGGTAAAACAACAATACAAAAAATAATAATAAAAATGGAAAGAAACAAGAGAATTATGCACTTTACAAACTTAAAGCTGGGGTAGGTAATTTTGGAGAAACCAGCTCGAGTGCGCTAGAATTAGAAAATACACAGCCGGAACAAATCTGCCACTTCCTTACAGAGCCCCTCCTCCAACACACACCAACGCGCACATGACCAATGAGGGCACGAGATAAGTTTGGAAGGCTGACAGGCAGGTAGGCCATCCATTGGTCGTGCTTTTTACAGCGCTACGGCTTCCACAGATGACATTTTTTATGGATTTTTTGTCAAAGCACTTCAGATATTCATTGCTATCGGGATGTTAAGAGCATTCCATGGAATATAACAAAAAGTGTATCTCGAGCCGGTTTCTCAAACTTACCTACCCCACCTTTAAGCAGTATCAAATTGATAAACACAAATATTATTGACTTACAAATTATATACAAACAAATGATCTACCTAATTACACATCCAAAAAGGAGTGGGGAGAAGTCAGTAGATTGTTATGCTGATTCATTGATTGAATTCAGATAAGCTGGGAATCACGTGAAATCTATATTCATATTGTGTGTTGAAAGAATGGCTAACTGAGGTTGCTCCGAATAAACGTCTGTGCTGCGTCCTTAAAACAACAATGAACAACAGAAATTATTAATAAACTAATATGGGTTGAACTGCTAGGCAAAAGGAGCTATACAATGACTATAATGAAATGCTAATACTCAAGTATTCACAATATGTGCATTATTACAATACAATAGGGAGTAATTATTCTTATTTAGAGAATTTAAATATTTATCATAGCCCAGTCAAAACTTATAGTAATGAACTGAAATATGGGCTTAAACTATTATTTACTAGATCAACATACTCTGTAGACAAAAGAACACATGAACAAATTAGTAGGCTGCATATATTATTAGTAGCGCCAAGTGGCTAGAAGCTTTAAGAATGGCACAGAAACATATGACACTGGACTATGACTTTGCAATAGGACATTATTGTAAATTAATAGCACCAGTGATTAAGCAATGGTGAATTAACTAGTTGCCTACATCCAGACAATCATCTGTATTCCTATTATTAGCTGGAAAGGCTTGGGCATAGGCAGTTAGCAAAATAACAACAAGGGGATTGGACTACCAGCCTTAACTTGAAATAGCTCTCATTAAAAAAAAAACACGAACTTCTAAAACGAACCAGATACATCCATAGAGGCTCCGGTCGCAAGTTTGTTTACTTTCACACAGGTCACTCCATCCCCGTACTCTGGTCAGCTGAGCGCACACCCACCTTTCGACTACGTCATCACAACAATACAGACGTGCACGCCCCCTGTCTGCAAGCCCTGGCAGTGACACCTGAGTCAATCCTCACCACACAAATCAATATGAAGCTCACTGTTTAATACCCGGTCCCTCAACAATAAAAGCCACATTCTCAACTAATTCATTGTGGACAATAAACTGGACTTTCTCTGTCTGACAGAAACCTGGCAACAACCTCTGGATTATCTCTCACTCAACCTCACTACACCCAATGGATACTCATACATAAATAAGCCACGCTCGGAGGGCCGAGGTGGTGGAATTGCCGTAATACACCGACAGGACATTAAAACCAGCCTCATCCCCATCTCATCTGCTCCTTCATTTGAACACCTGGCTTTTTAACTCTCTGGTCACACACAGTCAGTCCTGGCAGTTGTCTACCGCCCTCCCAAACCAAACCCTTCATTCCTCTCTGATTTCTCTGAATTTCTGACCCAGCTCTGTTCTTTCTCCACCTCAGTCCTCCTACTTGGTGATTTCAACATCCACATGGACTCCACTGACTCTACAATAACTACAGACTTCACGGACATGCTTAACTGCTTCAACATGTCAACTTTCCGACCCATAATCGTGGCCACATTCTGGATCTTGTTTGCTCGACTGGACTAAACCTTCACCATCTGTCTGGCTCAGACCTCTTCCTCTCCGACCACTTAGCCATCACCATGACCATCAACATTCCCACCCCACCACCAAAGCAAAAACGCAAAATCAACTTCCGTAAATTAAGCTGTGTTTCAGCTACCTCGCTCTCATCCTCCCTCTCTGAAAAAATATCCACCACTCCCTCTGTGGACCTCCATAGCCCCTCTGATCTCACTGACTACTACAACAACATTCTGTCCTCCTGCCTTGACCAACTTGCACCCATAAAAACCAAAACGGTTTCCTCCACCCACTCTGCTCCCTGGTTCACCCCTAAACTCCGTCTGATGAAAACCCGTGCCCGGCAACTTGAAAGACTCCGCAATAAAACAGGTCTCACAATTCATTCTCAAACCTACAAAGACCACCTACAGCAATATAAAGATGCCTTCTCCCACGCCCGCACCACCTACTACTCTCAGTTAATCCACTCTGGCTCCGGAAACCCCAAAACACTCTTCTCCACAATAAACAAACTCCTCAGCCCCCTGGACACGACCACTCAGTCATTCACAGTCGACAAATGCAGCTCTTTTCTCAAATGTTTTCAAAGCAAAATAGACAACATTTACAGCAGCTTAACCACTACCACACCAGCTCCCCCTCAAGCCACCTGCCCCCCCTTATCCTGCCAACCCCTGTCCCAGTTCTCCCCTGTCTCCCCTACTGACCTCTCTGATCTCCTCACAGGAATGAAAACTGCCACCTGCACCCTGGACCCCATTCCCTCCAGCTTTCTTAAAGGAATGGTATGCTCATGACACTCATTTTTAAATAATTATCATCCGATAAAACAGACCAGTCTCTGCCAGTCTTTTTTTTTAATCCGATGACATTATCAGTGATTTTAAACTGATTATATACCGAAATAACATCAACACTGTGGGCGCCGCCATTTCCCGGACGTGACGTAAACCATGCGTTTGGTTTTCGAGGACACGTTGATCTCCATGTTATTTACTGTAGTTTCTCTCTTCAAATATGCCTCACTGTATCGCGAAATATTGCCACAATTCTGATAGGAACAATCCACAGAATGCTCGGTTCCATCTGTTGCCAAAAGGTAAGCGTAAGAAGTACATTCAGAGGCAGTGGCTAGCGAAATGTGGCCGGCCCGAACCGAAAGATTCACAGGCTCATGTATGCAGCGAACATTTCAAATTTCCGGACGACTACTCTGAGAGTATGATAAAACATAACATGGGATTTATGGAACAACCATTACTCAATGGAGATGCAGTACCATCGGTCTTTCTGGTGTCATCATCGACCAGGACACCAGTTCGGCCAGTTGAGAAATCGCCCTCTGCAAGTGTGAAGCGACGGAGGAGCAGAAGTAGTGCTCGGAGTAAGAATAAGGTATGTTATAGCGCATTTCCATTGCAGCGGCTAGCCCCGTTTTAACGTCCTTTAGCGTCCAGGCCAGGACAGTTTTTGGTGGCCTTTCCATATAGCGTAGTACCGGCTAGTGTGTATTTTCCCCCAGTTTTTCCGGCCCCATAAAATCGTGATTCTATGGCCAGGGACAACGAAGCTGAGTATGCTAAACTAGAGAGGGAATCGCTAGCAAGGGTGGTACTACATGCATACATATAGTATCTTATATCATCTTCCCATTATACACACATGCATTTCCAAACATTTGGACTACCTATGTTGCAAATGTATTATCTTTTCAATTTACACACGGCATCTATTGCACGTCTGTCCGTCCTGGGAGAGGGATCCCTCCTCTGCTGCTCTCCCTGAGGTTTCTCCCATGTTCCCTTTAAACTGTGGGTTTTCCTCAGAAGTTTTTCCTTGTACGATGTGAGGGTCTAAGGACAGAGGGTGTCGTATTGTCATACTGATATGTATGGCTGAATTCCCCCATCCAATCTCTTCACATTGGTCAAAACTTCTTCCTCTGCTGACGAGTCCAAACTCAAATACTCCGCCATGTTTCCGTGTGTTGACAAAGTGAACGCATGGATGACGTCACGACCATCACGTGACTACTGAAAATGGCAAAAATGGCGGCGGCCAGACGGAATATACAGGTCTTGATAAAAAAGAGCTATAAAATCATTATTTACCGGGGAATATCGCTGATTTCTTCAGGGTATGGTTTAAACATAATGTTTCACTAAATACTGAAGTTTTGATTAATTATCTAATGAGTGGACCATTCCTTTAAGGCCTGCCTTCCTACTCTCTCTTCACTCATCACTACAGCAATCAACTCCTCCCTGTCTTCTGGCACCATCCCACCGTCCCTCAAAATAGCTGCTATCACCCCTATTCTGAAGAAATCCGGACTAAACCCTGACAACCCTAATAACTTCAGACCAATCTCGAACCGACCCTTTCTGTCAAAAGTTCTGGAACGCGCTGTAGCGTCACAACTCAAGCATCACCTCTCTGACAATAACCTCTATGAAACTTTTCAATCCGGATTCCGCTCAAACCACGGTACCGAAACCGCACTCCTCAAAATTACAAATGACCTTCTCCTCTCCTCCGATGCTGGTAACCTCAACATCCTCATCCTCCTTGACCTCGGCGCTGCCTTCGACACCATCAATCACTCCATCCTCCTCACCCGTCTTGAAACCACCTTCAACATCACCGGCACTGCCCTCTCTTGGTTCACTTCATACCTCATACCTGAAACTCAACTGCGATAAATCTGAAATAATAATCATTGGACAAAACAAGCTCACCACACCTATCCATAACTTCACCCTCAACATAGACGGTTTCCCCGTTCAAACCTCCCCTCACATCCGGAACCTAGGCATCATATTTGACCAAACCCTCTCCCACAACAAATACATCAAACAGATCACAAAGACAGCCTTCTTCCACCTCAAAAACATCGCCCGTCTACGTTCATCCCTCTCTCTGGAACTCACTACCCCAATCCATCAGAGATTCTTCCTCCCTCACAGCATTCAAAACGTCACTCAAAACCCACCTGTTCAACACTGCATTCAATCTCTGACCACCCCCCCCCTATTTTCTGTTCTGTTTCTCTTTTTGTATTTCTTTGTTATCTATTTTATTTTATATATTTTTTTGTTTTCGCGAGCCCCTCTTTTCAATTCGCCGGGAATATACATTGCTCTGATGAGAGCAACATGTGTGCGCGCCCAGAACAGCAGCCGCCTGGCTGCGTTCAGAAGCTGCGCAGATCGTACTCCTCCCTGGCGATTGAGGCTGCTTCCATAGCCGTGGCCTGTTGTCTGTGCAAATCAACACATGTCTGATTGTACAGCAACAGGGCGAAGTGCTGCAATACAGCTCCAGCACATTTACCTCTGACGCATGGGGTCGAGAGAGAATTTTTTAATTCTCTGTCAAAGCGTCTTTGAGTTTCATGAAAAGCGCTATAAAAGTCCCATGTATTATTATTATTATTATTATTAAATGACTAACTATACAGAATATACTAACTGTATAAATTGCCCCAAAACTAAAATAATTACATTGAATGAATGAATGAATTGCGTATGACCTTTCCATGAGGTGAAGAACAAGTCAAAGAACTGACAATAAATATTTTTGTTGAATCCAGAAAGCACACATTTTGGCCACAGTGAGGGTTAGTGTTGCTTACAAAAATCAAAATGGATTTTCTTTTTTAATGAAATTATTTTAGCAGGGAATGAATAACAGATTGTTGGAAATTTGGCAATACAAATAAAATTGGTAAGATGTTGCACATTTTAGGAGAGTATTCCCAATTGAAAGTGGCTCAATGGTTTTAAGAGTCAAGTCATTCATAATTCTATTATTTATTTCGGCACATTAATATGTAATTATAATCATGCTCCCAACGATTGTTTTTGTCTTATTTTCTCCAGATTGCTGCATCAGTAATACCTGTAATGACGGATGCTGACCTGGCAAAGTACATCCCTAAAGCTGGAGATAGAATAGCTACTGTTGCCTTTTGCCAGCATAACAATTCATCGCTTGACACAAAGAGCAGGGAAGACACAATGCTCACAAGGGTGCGACAGAGATTGGTCTCTGGTGAGGCACCAGTACCCGCAAAAAGAAAGCCATGGGCAGGAAATACAAGTGCTAAAAAGCAAGAGAGACGGGTTGAACTTGGATGGATGGATTTTGATGGAAAGCAGAAACGGTACAGACAAGTGAAGGCAATCAATGGTGGAGGAACAAGACACCTGAACACCAGCGAGGACAAAACAGTAGTGGAAATCAAAGAAATGGCTGAAAACCTGTTTTTCCCAGATGGTTTTTTAAAAGGAAAGAGAAAGCTCTCATATTATTCAACTGAAATGGAATCTTCTCAGGTCAGCAGTTCTAGCACTGTGGATAACTTGTATGAAGAAAGCAGAGTAAAAATCCTTAGATTGTACCTTCGTACCAAAATAAGAAAAGTGGAGCTGTCCTCAGATGAAGAGGAGGCAGAGATGCAGTTAACCTCAACCCCAGTTGTAGATCTTACTGGAAGTGAGCCACATTATTCAACTGATGTACAGGGGATCGATGACATGGTCAAGAGATTGATCTTGAGATTATTATTGGGGCTATGGCAAATGATGGTCTGCAGTTAGATGACACACTGCTGTGGAATGACCAGCCACCACACGGATTGGGCGAACTACAACCTGCTCCGTGGAATGACCAGCCACCACATGGATTGGGCGAACCGCAACCTGCTCTTGTTACAGAGCCATGGAATGACCAGACAATGGATGAACATGCTCCTGTTCTCCTCACTGATTATCCGAAGGGGGCATTGTCTCACTGACCTTATCAAAGCCTTCACAAACCCAGACATTTTAAACACTGAGGTGTTTATAAAGATGCGTCTATCCAATGGTAAACTTGAAGAAGGAGAGGGAAATGGTGTGACCCGGGACTGCTTAACTGAATTTTGGACAGACTTTTATGAAAGATGCACCTTGGGAGGGAATGTAACATTTCCCTTTATTTGGCATGATTATCAGTCTGAAGAGTGGCAGGCAATTGTCAGAATCTTAGTAGTAGGGTGGAGGATTGCTCGCTATTTCCCAGTGAAACAGGCAGCACCATTCCTTGAAGAGGCGCTGTATGCCACATCCACCAGTAGCTTAAAGGACACCTTTTTGCAGTACGTGTCTGAACAGGAGAGAGAGGTCCTTGTTAAGGCTTTGGAAGACTTCAACTCTGTTGACACTGATGCACTGTTTGATATCCTTGAAGCACATGAGTCCCAGCAGATTCCTACCAAGGACAATCTGATCCCACTGCTTTCACAGATGGGACACAAGGCTCTCATATACCTCATTCACACCAACGCAACTCCTGTTCAAGCTCCGTGATCGAGCTTTTCAGGTTCAGAACCGGTTTTTCGGTTTAGCTCCGGCTCTTTTCACACTGCCCAGAGTCCGACTGATGCTGCGTAATTGCGTCATCGTTTGCGTCATGACGTAACCATTTGTGTCATGACGTAACAGTTTGCATGCCTGCTTCATAAAGCCAAACCGTGCGGAAACCCCTCACAGCTGACACCGACAACAACAACAACAATGGCAGATTGTGCTCCAGCTTCCTCTGAAGACCAGATTCCCAGTAGGTAGCTGGTCTCTTCAGTGGACCACTGCTGCTTGTTAAGTTTCTCCATGGTTGTGTACAAATTGGATAAATGCGGGCTTTTTGTTGTTGTTCAGGAGTTGATCTCGTCCTTGCCCCTGCCCTTGCCGTGACGTATGCGTGACGTATGTGGTGCTTTTGCTCTGGCCGGAAAAAATGTTGGTGCTCGAAATGAACCGGATTCCGGAGCTAAGAGGCTGCTCCGCTGCGGTGTGAACAGGAAAACCCGGTGCTTTTCAAGCTCCAACTCCGAACCGGCCCTGAAACACCGTTGGTGTGAATGAGGTAATACAGGCACCAATGTATGTAATCAAGTGTTGGCGTTCCATTGTAGTGCACTTAGCAAGTGTGTTGCTTAATGAGTTAATGTAGTTCAAATCCAGTTTTGGACAGTCTGCCGTGGTTCCATCCCATTTCAAGTGTTGTTCGACGCTCGGCGTAACCCTCGGAGCACACTCAAACATTCAATCACCGAACGTATCTCTGCCACATTTTTAGATGCAGATTTTGTTAAACTAATACTGTACATTTGCGCTGAGGACCAACACTATACATTGACGGGGAAGGGGGTAGCAATAAAGATAACACCATTAAACAGTTACACAACATAACAGACATAATATCGATAGCAGCGTCAACCACCTTGGTAACAATGAAAACGTTGTATAGACACCATTTCCTGAAGTAATCTTCGTAATAACTAGCAAACTACAGATCATGTACATCCACTGCACACATAATCTGAAATAACAACTCATATTTCTCGCATCAAATGACATCAAAACGCATTTTAATGGCCAAACTAACCTTAAAATAGGCATTTTCCACCGAGAATAAAACGAATATCGGCCATGTTTTTTTTTCTGCAGGGAGAAATTTGAAGATCACGTGACATAGACGCCAGCCATTGGAAATGAATGGTGAACAAAAAAAAAAACGTAGGGATCTTACAATTTCAGAGGCGTTTTTGTAGAAATACTACGTCCTATGTTGTGGACCAACCTAGTTATTACTCGTTTTTTTGTGAGACTGGGTTGGTATGTCACTGTGATGTGTGTATTTTTTTCTGTGGCATGAAACCATTTCTCCCAGTCCTGATGAAGTCATCCCGGCTCTCATCCTGCCCCATTGACTGATGGGTGAACAGATGACTATGTAAAGTATGTTGCCCTAAATGAACCTCAGCAACCCTTCAACTCCATCTTGATCACAGTGACAGTTTCAATCCCAAGGTAGAAAACCAATTTCTTTTTAGTGCTGAGCAAACCCCCACACAAGGAGAAGATTTCAGGGAGCGTATGACAGTTATTTGCCTCTTGAACACTTTTCTGAAATGTACAATCCTGCCGGCTTTTTTCTCTGCCTCTATGATTAAAGTCTCTCTTCCCCCACTCTACATCTGTTACATAAGATGCCAAATAAATTCATCCAGCTGCAGGAACGTGTTATAGAAACAATTATATTTAGTAATACAGTATATAGTCGACATTCTCTGATTAAGGTTGTACCTTGTCTTTTCAACATAAAGACATATTTCGTTAGTGTAAAGCAGCAGAGGATCCGTCATCCCCTTCAGCCTCCACTGGAAGAATCAGCTGTGTATACAGAGGGAAACATGCCTTTTGTTAGCCGGGCTTCACTGAGGGTCCATCAGCAAACAACACACTGCTTTCTTCCTTTATCGGCCTGCTGAGAGCAGCTCAGACTTCCGATAGAGACTGGAGGAAGGCAGAACTAAAGAGAACATGAAATAATTTGCGAGCAATGGCAGACAATATGTGAAGGCATAAAGAAAGCTTCTGAAATTCTTTGGCTATTCTCCAGTCTTCTGAAGATCCTTTTAGTGCATGTTGGTAGTGTTCAGCAACTTCAGCCCTCTGACACCTATTTATGATAGCAAAAACTACGCTGTCTTTAAACTGTAATAACTCCACAATGGTGCTGAAAAACGAACCCTTACTCCTCCTCCTGATTCTATGTATCTGTAAGTATCATCACTTTTCATACACCATCTTTGTTGGTGATGTTTCAGAATCAAACAGCCCTATTGGCTCCAGTGGCCACGGACACACAGATTTGAGTCGTGGATATACTCAGGCATCAGAGAGAACAGAAGACAAACACAAGCTGAAAGAAATGAAGATCACATTAAGTGTAGTGACAGAAAGAGGGTGAAATATGTCCCAGAAATCCTTTTCCACAGCTGAGGCCGGAGAAAATAAACTTCAAATAATGTTGAGGAAAATGCTGCTGATGCTTCATGCTTTTTGAGGATGAGCATGTACACGGCCCAAACGAATGGGCATAACTTAATATCAGGATCAAAACAAATGTGTGCAACTCTCTATGTTTTCCTTTTTTCTTGATAATGGTTTACTGTGTTGGTTTTTATAAAATAATCAAAAATTAGATTTGAGTTTTGATGGACTCAATTGGACAAAAAACATATTTATTGAGCGATAAACACAATATTGAGTGTGATGAATCTGTGGATGTAAAGAACTTGATAATAATGACAAAGGTATGCTAAATCCAAAAGGTGTTAAAGTGGGTCTCAGAGGGTTAAAGACGCGCAGCCTTCAGCCTGTCTGAGCTTCAAATATGTGTAGTTTGGCTGGCTGGTCATTTAATTCCTGTGATACGTAACAAGCAGTAACGGTACGTCCACACAGCAGCTTCAGAAGAAACTTCCACCGCTTCCAACGCTTCTCTGCCCGTTGACTTTGAATGGGGATGACGTCACTTTGCCTCGCTTTTTGCCGAACTGCATTGTGGGGGAGCGAAGCGAAGATTTCCAGGATGTCCAGGATTCAAAAGTTGAGCAATGTTCAACTTTTGAAGCTGAGCTGGAAGCGCCAGCCAATCAAACACGTTTATGCAAATCTGACAGTAGAAGCGCTAGCCAATCAAACCGCGTGTAAGCTGGGGAGAGCCAGACCGCAGTTCATTTCCTCATATTTCAAACGAGAAATGACGGTAGCAAATCACCCGGTTCTTTATGACCAGAACTATTAACGGGATACAAACCGGAGGAACCAGGCATGGAGGGAGGTGGCAGAGACAGTGGGGGAAACTGGTAGGTTTTCGCCTGTTTGGGGAGTTTATATATATATATATATATATTGCTCCCATAAAATCCCCGGGGTTTTTTGCTTTGTATGTCGGGGGTGGGAGATTCATGTGATTGGTTGTTGGTCGCATTGCTCGCAAAAAATCCCCAAGCTGTCAGACACGCCCAGCTCCAAGATTTTCAAGATGTTTGAAAAGCTGCTGTGTGGACGTACCGTAAGATGAAGAGGAGCTTCTCTGTGGGACAAGACGTCACATGCAGCCCCTAACTTGAATCTGGTGTGGATCTGCCTGAACTGTGCTTGAAAGGAGTCGGCACAAAGATAAAACACTTTTTTGCCAAACATGAGAAGGAGAATCTGATGTGGAGTTTGTAGTGGAGTCTGATCCTTCTTCGTCCGACCCTTCCCCTGAAAGTGGAGAGGACACAGAGGATCCCATCCCGTAGCTGCGCTACATTCCTCTGCACTATCCTATCCGGAGGATCGTGTCCATCGTGGCAGTGGGTGGACATCAAAACATTTTCAAATCTGGTTTCCCTCTCACGAGGAAACGCCGCGCTACATTCCTGCTGCCAGAGGTTTGGTTTCGGGGCCCACGCGTTACGCATTACGAGTGGCATAAATAAGAATTCATGACTTTGATTGATTCTTTACCCCCGAGATCATCAGCAGTATTGTCGACATGACACACCGGCATGGGGGACGTTCGGTGGCAAAGTGGAGGGATGTTGATGCCACAGATGTTTGAGCAAACATTGGATAGGATAGTGCAGAGGAATGTAGCGCAGCTACGGGATGGGATCCTCTGTGTCCTCTCCACTTTCAGACGAAGGGTCAGACGAAGAACGATCAGACTCCACCGCACGCATCTGATCATTTCTCTAACGAATATTCTTGTTACTCCTGTGGCAATCTCTGGTGCTATCGTCCCCTTTGTGGTGTGATGGAGGAGGAGATCACGAAGCACTTTTGTGAACATCAGGCTTTTTCCATCCAAAAGGTTTTGTAGTCCTTCATACATCTCAACCTCATCACCATCGTGTTGTTCCTCAGCAGCTCCTCAGCCTCCTCAGCAAAGGACCTCATCGATTCCTCTGTATCAACGTGGGATTCGGGGGAGAATTGTTCCTTCTTCTCTGCCCCCTCCGACAAATGAACTGTTTGGCAAAAAAGTGTTTTATCTTTGTGCTGACTCCTTTCAAGCACAGTTCAGATCCACACCAGATTCTCCTTCTCAGGGTGCTTCTGCTTCAGAGGATGAGTCCTGCAGCTGAAGTTAGGCTGCATGAGACCTCTTGTCCCACAGAGAAGCTCCTCTTCATCTTACTGCTGTTGCGTATCACAGGAATGAAATGACCATCCAGCCAAACGACACATATTTGAAGCGGGAGGCACAGCAGCCCTCAGTCTGATGGACAGATGTGTTCATGACCACTTATATATTTACTTTGATTCATTCACAGTGCGGTGTCATGAGACAATAACAGGCTACAGATGCGGACACACACACACACACACACACACACACACACGTATATATTTATATAAATATATACAATTTCAGAATCAAACAGAGCAGTCTCATAATAACATAACACTATCAGAGACTAGATATATCCCCCCCCCCTCTGGTCGCTACAATGAGGGAAATAAATTACGGGCCAAAAGTTTTATTTACAGGTATTAAGAGTAAGCAGAGGACACCAAACCAACTGAGACCCGTCTGTCTGCTGCATCTACGCACACACCTACACACTGTACCACACACACACACTGTACCACACGCACCTACAGCTCCTAAAGCATAATCAGGCTACAGCCGTTGTGTATTTTATTGTGAAGCACTAAATGGTTTTGGAAAAATATGGACTCTTTGTTTGTAGATATCTACTAAACTAATAAAATAAAGAGAGTAGGCCTGTTATACTGAGTGATATACATTATACACACTGCTCTGCTTTCTGCACGGACCTCACAGCTATTCTCAGTGGAAACATCGCGTTGCGATGAGAGCAGTTAATAAAATAATATCCAGGGGATGCATGCAGAGCTGTCATTGGCTGAGATAAGTCCGGCCGTGCGTCACGACCAAGCGGCAAACTCTGGGGAAGAGCCGGGAAGCCAATACGGAAGTGCCACACACTGCAGTTCATATATTGGCCGATAGGCGATGGCTGCAGAAAGGAGCAATTTCCATAGACCCCCATGTTAAAATGCCCAACTTTACAGCGGAAAAAAACATGTTTCTCTCCCTGGCTCCATACATTTTATTATCGATATAGTTAGATTCCACCTTCATGATTATGGATCTGTGAGTGAATTGTTTTCTAACGCGACCCTTTTATTTATATTAGGTCTTAAAGTTTGTGCATACATTAGGGCGTGGTCACTTTGATTGACAGATACGTGCCTCACTGTCAGCTAACAGCAACTTGTCCACTCTGCTAGGCTACAACCATAGAGGCTACAACGTTAGTTAGTCATAGTACTGTACTTGACCCTTTAGCTTTAGCCGTGTTCGTGGTGATATACCAGACAATTAAGATGTCGTGCTGTGCGCTTGAATGTACTAACAGAACTTCCAAGAAGTCTACTCACAGCTTTTTTCGGTGAGTAAAATGATAATATTATACATGTTAACCCCGTTAGCAGGTGTTTGTGTGCTTGTTAGCTTAGCTTGTTATGTAGCTAGCTAAGGACGTAACCCTTTATGCATGTGTATATATATATATACA
The DNA here is from genome assembly GCF_902827115.2 of Pseudochaenichthys georgianus. Taxonomy (NCBI): domain Eukaryota; kingdom Metazoa; phylum Chordata; class Actinopteri; order Perciformes; family Channichthyidae; genus Pseudochaenichthys; species Pseudochaenichthys georgianus. Next base: position 51,520 of record NW_027263216.1, read on the forward strand.
GTTTAGTTTATGATTCAGCCTTGGGTAAGACTTTTATAGTCTATGGCTATGACGCCCATAATGCTAAACGGGAGCAAATGTTAAAAGGGGACCCAATTATCCCAGTGGTGGGATAACCGAAGCTAACCGGAGCCGTAGCTAGCCCTTTGCGGCTCCGTTAGCTTCGGCCAGCGGCGGAGCCCGGCGTTATAACTGGAGATCAAGGAATGCAGCGAAACGCGGACTTGGTTCGCCTGCAGCCCGCTATAGTATTAGCTAAAGAAATGATGTTGAACAAGGCTTATTAAGCTGAACATCGCCACAATTGTTCTGCTATGTATCGGTACTTATTTTATTTTATTAACGTGTGAATGACAAGCATTAAGAATAACAACAAATAGCTATTTATCTTGCATATTATCTCGTTTGATTATGAATGTAACGTTTATATAGTGGAACTACACTGTTTTATCAAAACCAAAGTGCCACGCAGTAACTTGGTAGGCCCATGCATGTATTTCAGCAGGAAATGTGCAACCTAGATTACATTTACCAACACAGACTATATAGAAATATCTGTAAAAGTTGTTCATGCGTTATTAAGTGAATATGGCATTAACCCTCCTGTTGTCTTTGGGTCGGTTTTCATGTATTTTTGAATAAAGGTTTCCTTTCGGTGATCCAGACAGGCTGGACCAGTGGGTGCTGAACATCCGGAGGAATACATGGACCCCCAACGTTTCTTCTCGCCTGTGCAGTGCACACTTTGAGAGTCATCCCTTCAGCACGGACTCATGGGTACAGATCCTTTTTTAAAAACAAAATAACTTGGTTCCATTTGTGAGTGTAAATTGTTGTTACTAATTAAATACATGTTATACATTATACAATGCTAAATAATTGTTATGGCACAGCTTGCACATCAGTGATGAGTAATGTTCTTTTTATTAAAGGCCAAATTAAGATTTTGCCAGTTAAGTAAAGAAAAATAGAAATCGATTTGTTTGCAAACCATCACATTTCTCTTCCATTTATGCAAAGACTCTTTATCATAGATAGAGAATTGCCATTTCCCCCACATACTCTATGTTAAAAACAGATGAATTATATTACCTTTTTTTTACATTATTTTAATAGCAACATTCATTCATCTGTTGTCATCTTATAACTTATTTATCTTAACAGCTATCACTGTAAAAAAAAAATGATTTAATTTAATTTTACTATACAATATTTATCTTTACATTCTGTTCTTGCATATGTCTTATTATATTTACGTGTATATAGATTTCTGCCTGCACTAATTTATTATTCTTAATTTAATTTTGAATTTCTTTTATTGTTTATGTCTTATATAACTGTTGCATTGTTGGAGGAGCTCGGGACAGATGATTTTCATTGCCATTCCCACACTGTAGCCTATGTGCTATGACATCAATCCTTTGAATCTGAATCTTGGAAACACGTAATTGTTGAATGGATTAACTGCATAGTTAACACGTTGGCCCTCTATTGTCTTTTATAATGCACTCTTACATTTAAAACAACATTATTCAAAAGAAAGTTGAATATCTACAGACCTCAAAAAGTTATTTTATGTGTTTTTGTTTATTATTTTTATTAGGGAAGGAGATGCCTGAAAAACACTGCAGTGCCCACCATTTTCTATTTCACCAAAGAACAACAGCCTGGAAGGAAAAGCAGGTGAGTAACAATGACGAGGTAAGTGACACTCCTAGTTCGACTGTTAATAGCAATGAGGAGGTTGCAGATGTCGACCATGGTAGTGGTGAAAACAGTCTTGCTGCTGATCAGAGCAATATCATTATGATACAAGGCATGCCTGAAGAAGCCTTTGTTGTTCCACATGTGGAGCATAATGACATTCCAACAGCCAATGCTTGTGAGGAGGGTGTTGGTTTGGGCAGCAGCAGCCAACAAACAAAACAAATTGGAAAACAGGCAGACTCCGCCTCTGTTCACTCTTACACTTGGGCTTTAAACTAAGACGGGTCATACTGAATAGTTTGTGCACACATTTCTAACATGTGATCTTTCTTTCATGTAGGACGCTTGAGGGAAGTTGCAACGCCTCGGCCAATGGGATGTCTTCTCCACGTGAAAGAGATTGAAGGCATAATTTATAACTTGAGACAATTTTCCAAAAGTGATGACTTGTATTGGCTTAGATAGTAATGGATTACATCGAACACGAATCAAGATCGTATAGAAAAAAATGAAAGTGTAATCCTTAGTTACATAGGAAGAGATGTAATCGGATTAGTTTTACTTTTTTTAATAATAGGGAAACTCAGGATTACAATCTTATTCAAAACCTAAAAAGAGCAGATAGTGCTTGTTGTAAAATGATCAAATGGTATCTCTTCTCTGGAAGCCGTACTGTTCTGGAGGATAATACTTTCATTGTGAATCTACACCTACTGCCTGAATCTGCTTTATGGTATTATATTATACATTTTAAGTAAAAAAATCATATTCATATTCCTTCTCTCCTGTGTTTATTTGCATTGCATTTGATATTGAGGTAATCCAAAATAAAAAGAAAGTTATCAGGTTACATTACTTTTATATCTTGATACTCACATGAAGTTACTGGTTGTGTTTTTGGCAAGTAGCCCTCCCAAGCCTGTGCATAAGTTATATCATTTTAATTACTGATACAGTTGTTGCACATCTTTAATTTATTTTGTAGTGTACTTAAAGGGATAGTGGAAATTGAACCCCAAATAGTTTCGTTTTAACTTATATACAAGCATAATTACGTACCAAAACAATCACACCTGATTAAAAAAATATAATAATTGCCTTACGCATGTTAGAAGCACTTTATTGCAGCTTCCCCGAACTTTTTTAGAAACGAAATTATCGATTCAGCCAAACCGGAAGTGAGGAAAACTCAGGAAGACGAAACGATAACAAACCACGGCGTCTATGCAGAATGAACGTGGAAGGGCAAATATACCAGACAAAGAAGAAGGATTGTACGAGCTATCCAGTGATGATAGCGAGTCAGAAACATCCTCTCGGCTTTCCTGCGAAAATGTAGTTTTAGGAACTGAATCTGAATCCGGTTCAGTAAGCGACGATGGTGAGAATATTGAGCCAGACGATGGACCATTACGTCCTTATTTGTTCGAGCCCGAGGTGATGGAGTTAGTTCACGGCATGGGCAATGGCGAGGATGACCAGGACCAGGCGCCAGATGATGCACCCCTACGCACAAATAATCTTGACTGGTAGGTCCCTAAGCATAGCTCACGCTAGGCGCTATATTATATATTGCAAAAGTTGGCATGCATGCACTGTAGGCCTATGGCTATGCGCGAGGATGACTGCATGTAGGGTACATTTCATAACATACCAGGGTCAGGTTCACATAAATTATCTTGTCACATTTATTATTGTATATGTAACAGCCTTATGGGCATTAATTACATGAATACATTTAAATGAATTGTATACTAGCATGATATACAGCTAGAGCCAATCGGTCTTTTGACGTAGTATGGTCCTAATCCTAGGCTAGCCAGGCTGCCTGTCAAGTGTAGGCTGTACTCACAGTACTGTTAGTCTATCATGTCTATATGATGACTGTAGTGTACACATTCGACACTGTGTACCGGATTATCGGATGACGAGGCCTCCGGTCGCCTAATCGACAGGCAATAAATGGCGTTGTACACAATGGTACAGGCTAACGATGCATTAAATCAGCCAGAAAACATAATAAAATACTCGTGCCTCGTCCAATGTTTGTGCCCGTCTTCCTTTGTTTTCGTCATCACCCGAAGATTCCCGAAGTATTTCGTTTCATTGAGAGGGCGTGGTCGGGAGCAGTAAAATTGAAAATAAAATGAAACTAGGCGCATGAAATTAAAAAAAATCGTTTATTATGCTTATTTTTAATAAAAATACATAAGTTAAGATTTCCACTATCCCTTTAAGTCATACAATGATTCGAAACCTTTACTTTTCATAAAATGCAAGATGTAACTTTCAATGTGGCTTGTGTATTTATCACATTTTCAATGTAAATAGATCTGATTAAATAAAGAGTAAAAGCACAATCTTAAATGTTGACAGTTATCATGTTCCTATGCTTATTGTTAATGTAGTGGTGTTATGAACAAAATGTTGTCCTAAAGGAAATTAAGATGTTTTTTATTTGTTGACAAAAGATTTAAAGTAGATGCTCACAACATGTGGGAACATTTATAGAGAAAAAATGTTCTATTGTAAAACAAATATTTATCTGCATACTGAACAATTTAGAAACTCTAAAAGGTATTATCTTCTGTGACGGTACGACCCTGTAGGGATTGTGGGTATTGCACTTCATAATTACATTCTATGGTATGCTTATGACATTGATGCCAACATACATGGGACTAGGGGAGACCTTCCTGTTGTTTGCATTGTCACTGATAAATGACGGCGTAGTATTCATTGTCAAGATGTTGTGTTTTTAAACTTGGGACTCTTTTCAGACTGCTCCGGCTTGGGAAAAGAGTTGAGCCTTAATGTGTAATGTTTTCTGTATTGTATGGGAAGCTTATCCTTTCATTTGATAGTCCCATTTGGATGTGATAGCTAACATTTTCAGTAAGCAGTAGACAAAAGAAGTGAAAATATGAATGTAATTTATTTTCAATATTTACATAAATACAGAATTATTTTAACAAATAAAATAACAAAAAACATCATAACAAATACAAAATAAAAGGTTTGACAGACAGCCATGCCCAGCATGGGCCTGGCGAGCTGCAGAGTCCATTGGGAGAAGAGGGGGGGGTGGGATGTGGGGAAGAGGAAGAGCAGCCATGTTAACAGTGTTATGGCTACAGATGTAATATCTAACTCAACATTAGCCATGACAGTCTGGGCTTAGCAAGGGCCTTAGAATACATACTCTAAAGGCCAAATCCAAAGACAGTGATACTGACATTTTAGCAGTTCACAGTCTTTGGAGGTGGTCTTTCAGGCAATTGGCTAGTGACTTTACAAAAAATATCATTTCCCCAAGGTGTGAAATTAACTCCATCTCGCAAAAACAGCCCAGGACTGTCATGTCTAATGTTGGAGTGGTCAACAATGGCACCATTTAGGCTATGAACAAAAGTAGCCATAACACTGTTAACAAACTTCCGGGCCTTGTCCATTTTGACAGGATTTGCACCAGCCCTCCACCGGCGCCTCTGGTTCATCTGGGAGAGCATGATCTTCATGCCAGGGTGCCGATGGTGAAGCTGGTCCAGGTCCTCCTTCATCTGGTTCAGCAACTGAACACTGGGCACATCCCCCAAGTCATTGCCGCCACAGTGGATGAGGAGGACATCCGGGACTGCTCTTCCTCGCAGGGAGTAGGAAAAGAAAGGGAGGACACCTCTCCAGCGCAGTCCACCCCAACCGAACCAGCACACCCTCAGGTCGAGGCCAAGGTTGCTGCCGATGGTCTCTGTAGCTCTCTGGGCTCCATGCCGGACATAGCTGTCTCCGATTATCCATACAGTCACTATGGGAGGAAAATAAATGAGAGCAACAAATGCTTCAGATCATGAGGAATATCAAATCAATTATAAAGGGTTTCTCATTTTGTTCCTTTGACAATAACATGCAAAATAACTATGAAATCACACCTGTATGGTTAAAAGTAACAAGAGAGCAAAACCTCAAAAAACAGATTAACAGCACACAGTTTATATATATATATATTTATATACTGTGTGCTGTTTATCTACAATTGTGCACACATGTATATGTATAGTATGTTTGTGTGTAATGTCAACCATCTGAAGTCATGTAAAGTAAGCCAGGACCATCAACTTACAGGTTGTGCAGTTTGGCGTGGAGGAGGTTGCCATCTTCTTTTTTCTTAATGCTGAAATAAATAAAAATGGTTTAATCAATATAAAAGCACCTTTCTTTTTCTACAGTCATATTTCATTAATCACATTTAATTCACGCAACACTGGCCATATCTCTGCTAGTTTACACATTTTAGTTACAAATGACATTTATATTTGAAAAACGGTGAAGCACTTAAAAAACAATTGTATAGTGTAGGTTCAAGAACATTTAAATCAAAAGAACACGTTTTGTAAAGTTACAGGGTATCTTACCTTCAGAATATGCCGGGAACGAGGAGCAGTGACCTCAAGCTGGGTTGTTAGCATAGGTTGTTAGCTTAATACTGAATAGAGCATGTTAGCTTAGCTTCTTAGCCTGAGCTAGGTCTGGAACGTCACGCTCGGTGGCAGCAGGTCCCGCCCTGTCCAACCTCGGCTCCGCCTCAGCACCGCCTCTTTGCCCTTATTTGGAGCAGGCGGGAGAAGGCGGGAGTTAGACTCTGACGTCGCTGTCGAGCCGTTAGTGGCCGACTCCGCCTACTAAGGGCTTCACGGCAACTCTGCAGAATCCTATGGGTGACGTCACGGACCCTACGTCCATTTATATATACAGTCTATGGTCACGACTCTTTGAAACATCTCTGTTTCCAGAAATGCATCTACGAAGGAGCCGTGGAGGACCCATCAGTGTATCCTCGGTTAGAGCTCCTCCAGAGAGCCTCCTCGACGCTCGATCCTCGGTCCTCGAAGTGCATTTAGAGAAATGAGATGTCCTTCAACATGGCGCGCTAAAATGTATTTCCGGGTCACTACTGGAGGACCGAAGAGTCGAGGAGGGGGATTTGATGAAATGAGAAAGGGCCTATGAAAGGACTTTGAAGTTTGTAACAATTCAAAACATCGAGGTCAAGCTGGGTCAAGATCATACATCTGTTTACCTCAAAGACACAAATGAAAAACAAAACGCCATGAGAGCACCATGAGAGCACACGTAGTCCTGTCTCATTCTCACACACAATCACTCACACATATAAGGAGGTTTAATATGTACAAGTGTGTATGAGTTTGGAAATGAGGGAGTGAGAGAAAAAGAAAGAGAGAGAAAGAGATATGAGGCGAAAACTGCAACTTGCTGTAAACCAAATCTACTGTATATTGTTGTCTCTGTACACACACACTGTACATCCAGACAGTCCTTTATCCGGCTAGCTCCAGCCGCCAGGGGCCTGTACTGCGAACCTGGTTCAACCTAACCTGGATATGTTCGAGTTAGCCGGTTGGCCTAATCCAAAACATACGCGCTCTCGCTAAACTGTCCTACGACGCTGGTTATCAAGTGGATCGCTCAAGCCAGCCGTGTCCTATCTAGTTAGGTGCGCGTTCACATGAAAGGGGTGGTATCTGGAGCATTCGACCAATCACAAGCATGGAGAAGCGTACTGACAGCGCAGCGTCATACTTCCTGAAGTGAACTTTAATACTAGTCAAAAATGAAGAAGTTAAACTTTAAACATCCATGACTTAAACACTTGATCAGGATCAAAGCCTCAGAGCTGCAGCCTGCAAGGTGAATACAGCTGGGCAACAGAAAAAGTGTTTGAATGCGTACATTAACAGGTTTATGATATCACTGCCCCGTCTAAGACACGATCTGACTTCAATTACATTTGTCTCGAGTGTTTCGTCAACTTATGTGTTGCTTAAAATAATACTTCTGCATACAGTCTGTGACGCTGTGAGTGCTTGCACGGCCAGACTACGGCTCAGCTGACTCAGATCAGGAGATATATGATACATTATGAAGTGATATGCCGCGGACTGTACTTAATGTACTCTGATCCGGTTACTTATGTTGTGGCCGATATTTAAGTAAGCTTTCTTAACGCTAATGTTCTAATAGTCAGATTGCTCTGAAGATGGAGGTGATATTCTATTCATGTTCACGTTCACACAGTCGGTGATTTCTGCCGGCCGTCTTTCCTGCGACGGCAGTTTTTCTGTATTTCCTTTCTCCTGTAATATGACTTGATCGCTTTAAACTCCTCACACTGAGCTCTGATTGGTCAGCAGGCGGTGTTTTCACTGAGTTGAGCTCTTAGCCTGCAACCTAACCTGGTCGGGACCAGGTTAGGTGCTTAGCATATATTACCATGGAGATCTAGCCTGCTAAAAAGAGAACCAGCTTCGGATGACCGGAAAGCCGGAGTTTTCCCTGAATTTAGCCGGCTAAGCGAAAATCATGCTTCGCAGTATACCCCCCAGGTGTCCTCAATCCCCGTGAGCACAAACAGAGGAAGAGTCATTAAAGGGCCACACACACACACACACACACACACACACACACACACACACACACACACACACACACACACACACACACACACACACACACACACACACACACACACACACACACACACACACACACACACACACACACACACACACACACACACACACACACACACACAAACAAACATTTCTCAGCTGACACCACTCTTCCACATCCATACCAACACACCTACATCATATTAGTTGCATACATGTATTCCAATGGCTCTCAGGGTCCCATTATACAGCAGGCCCAGAAACCAAGAAATGACAAGCATGTAATTCAACGGTAAAATGTCACATCTGGTGATATACAGTAAAATAAAACCCTGACATTACAAAATGCATGATTATATGGTATGTATGTATATTGTATGGCGGAGAGATCAAAAGATATGTTTATAATGGGAGTGGATGGGACATTTTTGTCCGCGAGTGGCTAATGTGTGACTTTTTTGTTTAATCTGATTCTGTGCAAAAACTAAAAATCCACCAAAAATAAATGTTGTTGCTAATCTTTGACATATCCAAGACTGTGATAAAAAAGCCGACCCCCCCAAAATGTATTATATGGAAAATAATTGCATTTTTGTGCATGTTTTTCATAGAAAACGCAAATTCATGTTTTCAAACTGGCAGTTAAAGGGTTACAATCCTGAAAATAATTTGATATTTTTTATCAGGACTGAGGTTGATTGAAAGATTTAACCCCAAAAAGTTTAAAAAAATATTAATCTGTTATCATTTTATAGCAGTTTTTGGAAGTGGACATTTTTGTCCCGAATGAATAATGTGTGAGTTTTTTGTTTAATCTAATTTTTTGAAAAAAATAATATAGCAAAAAAATTAATTGTGTTGCTAATCTTTGACATATCCAAGACTGTTATAAAAAAAAGAGCCAGGAAATAGCCAGGGAAATAACGCCAAGTTACATTATATTAACACAGGCTCAGCCCTCTACTGGACTCTATGGGTACTACCTTATCATGCAAGCATTTACCTACTGAGATTTCTATAGACGTAGCCGGCCCCGGGGCGGGCCTACCTGAATGCCTACCTACCTACATCTCACTTCCGTATAAAAGGAGGCCTCGCCTCTTGATCATCATCCTACACCACTCTTCAGCGAGCGGTATAGGACAGACAGTGCCCCCCAATACGTAACCCGGCGTTATATCTCTCACAGGCTCCGCCCTCTACTGGACTCTATGGGTACAGTGGGCGGAGCCCCGATGTATACACACACTGTCGTCCAGCACACCGTTCCACCTCACTGTCCCTCCTTTCTGCTTTCTCTCATACGTCAGATAGTTCTCAGTGTCACTTCCGCTCTCTGAAGAGTAAAGGATGATGGCCAGGAGGCGAGGCGTCCTTTTATACGGAAGTGAGATGCGCGTGCATTCAGGTAGGCCCGCCCCGGGGCCGGCTACGTCTATGGAAATCTCAGTAGGTGAATGCTTGCATGATAAGGTAGTACCCATAGAGTCCAGTAGAGGGCGGAGCCTGTGAGAGATATAACCTCATCTTTTGGAATGTTTTCTTTTTACATTTAGGTGGAAATCTGGAGTGTTATTATTTAGGTATACTGGGTATACATTAAGAATCATTCCACATTATTTGTGTTGATGTGACAGTGTTCTGAAAGAAGGCAGCATGGTGAGAAGGTAAATCTCAGACGGCCAGGTCTGAAAGTTTGATCATGTTTTCTAAAAAACAAAACATATTCATGTTAGCCAAGACCAAAAGCACTGCTCCAGAGACCATAAGAACTACAGGAAGTCCTCAGTCTTTCATCTTTATTGGAATACAACAGTTCATTGCAACATGAATATTTAACTACAGGACTGCAAACCTTTACTTCAGTATTATTAAAAAACTTTTATTGTTCAGGGAAATATGGTGGTTATGGGTAATAGACACACCAACGCCGGTGTCCTGCATGTCCCTGAACTTTGCTCCTGGCTACATGCAGGGCTCAGGGCTTCCTGCATTGGCAATGGGAGTCAGTATTGGATGTCAAATGCATGGTGCAGAAATGTGCAATAAAGACACGGTACTGCAAACATGACAAATTAAACTATAAAACATGTTTTTTACAAGCCAGCAGTCAAATTATCTATCCGGCTTTGCTTAAAGAGGTAAACCCCAGAGTGAGCGCGCCCATTATATGGCTGCAAATCACTAACTGACAGGAAATTCATGACAGCGAAGAGCTGGTGAGCAAGGTCAAAGTTTAAGCAGAAAGTCAGGTTGTAAACTGATTAGTATTTGATTTTAGCATCATCGCAAAGTTCAGACAGTATAATGCTATCAGAATAGTTCAAAATGAGCTGAGAAACCAAACCATGAAAGTAAATGAGAAAACAAGTAGGGTATTCTACCTGTGCAGCTGTCCTTAACGGGTTCATCAGACCCTGCTGAGACTGGCCAAGTGAGAGTTGTATCAGTTTTTAACAATACGATTATTGATTTTTCTTAATTTCTACAAACTCAGTAATGCCATGGCACATACATGACAAAGTCATAATTACAAAGCAAAACCGACAGACAAAAGAAAACAGCTCAGTTTCAGACATACATAGAAGGTTACAGGAGAATCTCCTTTATGATTGATGATGATATTTGTTATGATGACAGGGATTCAGGAGGTTCCTTTAACAATAATAGCCCACAAATCAGGCCCTAGGAAATGTAAGTAAGGCTGCCAGATTGTATAGAACTGGTCAGATTTGGCATGTACATTTGTTATATATTCCAGGGGGACCAACTCAGCTGAATAGCCCTGATTAGTCCTCTGCAGAAATGTTGCACATTAATTATAGACAAGCACGCACAGGAGAACATTCACTTACATTCAGTGTATTTCATTCAAATCATTGATTTCAGTCACGTGTTCCTCTGATGTGACAGAGAGGCGGAGCAAAAGACCCGGGCCCTCACAGGAGGGTGAAGGACGCTGGGAGGTTACTGCAATTATTGAACATTGCTCCACAAAGTGCATCCATTGCCATATCATACATAATGCATGAGCAGGCTTTCAAATTAGACAAACGAAAATATGATCAATCCTGGTTCAGGTGCTCCACACTAATATACACTGAGAACATACTGTACATAACAGCTTCCCATCTGAACGGAAGGTTACATTACAGCTCCATTCCACACACCGTTAGAACCCGACTTCCATCCTGCTGCCCGTTGCAGAAGGATGGACCCCCCTCTGTCCGTCACATGGCTGCTCTAATGAGAGCTGTGATGACCCTCAATGGCTCTGGGGTAGAGGATGCACCACATATAATGGACTCATTCCTCATTGAGGTAAATGTTTTCAATGTGCAACTTCAGAGATAAGAGAACATGAGGACATAATGTCAGACACGGTTGATGAATATAAAATGTGAGGATGTATCTCATCTAAAAGAAGCCTTTAAATAATCACGGTTTACAGTGGTACATATAGCAGAGGGTAATATTTATAAGTTATAAACTAAGGATGATGTGCAACATCCCACCAGGACATTCAAACTTCTACAACTTCAGTTTAGTTGTGAAAACCCCGTGGAGGGCTTGGCTTCTAACTGAAGACACAGCACTCGAACAAAAGCCATTGAAAATCATACTCCAAGGTCACACTGAACACAGCCACCTACCTAGCTGCCCTCCCACTCTAATAAGTCACATGAACAGTTTTAAAGGTGAACTTTACTTGCCCAGAGATGTTCTCCTTACATTATGCTTTTTTAATTAAAGCTTGGATATAAGTAACATCTTAACATGTTATTATATGTTTGTTAGGGTTAACACTTAACCCTCTTCACTGTTACATGTGTTGGTGTATAAGGTTAGAAGAACAGTTGTAGTGATGCAGCCCAGGGTGGCTCCCAAGCTCAAGGTTCTAGGTTCTGATGGAGCCACTTTTAACACTTGGTTAAAGTGGTATCATCTATTAATGAGAAAGTGGAATTTAAAAGTAATTTAGCTTCTTTATTAATAGATATGGCCGAATGGAATTACATGCTCAACTCAAATCTGCAAATAAATGACGTGCGTATGAGGTAAGTCCTTTCAATGCTAGGATAGAAGATGCACCATGGGTAAAACAGCATATCTGTACTTCTGTTAACCTAAACAATGATAGCTTCCAGCTCAGGACAGACCATCCTCAGGAACTGCTCCAGGATAATAGTCTCTGTTATTTCTTTCAAAGTTGACTTCTCTGGCTTGACCCATTTGGAGAAGAGATCCTTCAGACGAACATACAGCTCTTGTGGAGTCCCGCCAGACTCGATCTTCAGGTACCGGAATTGTCTTTCGTAAGTATCAGGTGTGATTTAATATTGAGTCAAAATTGCTGCTTTAAAGGGGACCTATCATGCACTTGTTGATGTCTCTTATGCATAAATATGTGTCCCCGGTGTGTCAGGGAACTCACAAAGTGTCAGAAAATAAAACCCTCTCTCTTTTCCTCCGTACCCAAAAAACGGGGGAACAACGGAGCTGATCCAGATTTTTCGTCATGCGAGATGCGGACCCAAGGCACTATCAGAAACAATGCCTGACGTGTTTTGGACGTAATATGGTCTGTAATATGGTATTAGCAAGCATCGCTAACACTCAGGGCTAACGCTGTACTGGAGAGAGCACGTGTAAAACTGCAGTGAAAAAAAAAAAGGAACTCACCTTGTGGTAAACTCGCAAGAGAAAAAGCATTTGAGCTCTATACTGTTTCAGAAATAATCCTTGATGTGGTTTAGAACATGATGGCGTTTAATCACGGCAGCATTTAACTGTATCTGCCGTGTAATTCTGAGCAGGCATTAGCTCCCCCTCCTCTTTTTTTGATCTGTTTGGTATTTTGAGCAAAACACATCAAAGACGTGTTTTTATTAGGGCTGTCAGTCGATTAAAATATTTAATCGCGATTAATCGCATGATTGTCCATAGTTAATCACGATTAATCGCAAATGAATCGCACATTTTTGATCTGTTCTAAATGTACCTTAGAGGAATATTTTTCAAGTTTTTAATACTCTTATCGACATATGAGTGGACAAATATGCTTTATACTAATGTTTATTATCATTTGAACAATGACAAATATTGTAGCTTGTAGATGGTATTTTAAACTCGATGCGCTCTGAAACTACGGGGCGGCCGAGCAAAAAAATACACATGCGTTAATCGCATTAAAATAATTAGTGCCGTTAATCTTTTTTGCGTCAACGCGTTATTAACGCGTTAACTTGACAGCCCTAGTTTTTATATATTTGTATATATCTGAGACCCATAATATATGGTTAAAAATAGCATAATAGGAGACCTTTTTAATAGTTTTCAGAGTCTTTCATGAACATCATAACATATGCACTTTGAGCTTTACCGGTGAGCAAGGGAACAAGGCACACAGCCCATCCATCTCTAGCCCAGCGACAGACATGTGCTATTCTCTCAAACATAGTCAGGAAATGTTTGAAGTCATCCTGTGGGGATAACTGCAGGAATTTGGCCAAGGGTTCCCTCTGTTGTCTGAAACTGTGTCTCCTCTGGTTGATCATCTCCATTGGGTCATCATCATCACCACGAGCAGGACCATCATAATCATGATACTCACTCCTTCCCTGGAACTGACTGTCGTCCTGAGTACCACCCTCTGGTTTCTGTTCTTCTCTCATCATGGATACCTGTTGCTGTATCTGTGTAAACTGCTGTTGATCAGAGTTTGAAAGCGAGGGTGAATAAGTGAATGTTGAGACATTTTTTGAAGTATTCAAGAGTGTTGGCCTTTCGGATGTGACTGGGAAGGGAGTTCCAGAGGGAGGGGGGCTGTCCCCCCAGGTCCAGAGGGGGAGGGGGGGGGGGGGCTGCAGCGAAGGCCCTGTCCCCCCAGGTCCAGAGCTTTGTCCTGATGGGCTGTAGTAGGTTAGCGTCAGCAGACCTGAGGCGACGGGTAGGGGTGTGTTGTTGGCTGAGGTCACTGAGGTAGGGGTGTGTTGTTGGCTGAGGTCACTGAGGTAGGGGTGTGTGGTTGGATGAGGTCACTGAGGTAGGGGTGTGTTGTTGGATGAGGTCACTGAGGTAGGGGTGTGTGGTTGGATGAGGTCACTGAGGTAGGGGTGTGTGGTTGGATGAGGTCACTGAGGTAGGGGTGTGTGGTTGGATGAGGTCACTGAGGTAGAGGTGTGTGGTTGGATGAGGTCTCTGGGGTAGAGGTGTGTGGTTGGATGAGGTCTCTGGGGTAGAGGTGTGTGGTTGGATGAGGTCTCTGGGGTAGAGGTGTGTGGTTGGATGAGGTCTCTGGGGTAGAGGTGTGTGGTTGGATGAGGTCTCTGAGGTAGAGGTGTGTGGTTGGATGAGGTCTCTGAGGTAGGGGTGTGTGGTTGGATGAGGTCTATGAGGTAGGGGTGTGTGGTTGGATGAGGTCTCTGAGGTAGGGGTGTGTGGTTGGATGAGGTCTCTGAGGTAGAGGTGTGTGGTTGGATGAGGTCTCTGGGGTAGAGGTGTGTGGTTGGATGAGGTCTCTGGGGTAGAGGTGTGTGGTTGGATGAGGTCTCTGAGGTAGAGGTGTGTGGTTGGATGAGGTCACTGAGGTAGGGCTGTGTGGTTGGATGAGGTCACTGAGGTAGGGGTGTGTGGTTGGATGAGGTCACTGAGGTAGGGGTGTGTGGTTGGATGAGGTCACTGAGGTAGAGGTGTGTGGTTGGATGAGGTCACTGAGGTAGGGGTGTGTTGTTGGATGAGGTCACTGAGGTAGGGCTGTGTGGTTGGATGAGGTCACTGAGGTAGGGGTGTGTGGTTGGATGAGGTCTCTGAGGTAGGGGTGTGTGGTTGGATGAGGTCTCTGGGGTAGAGGTGTGTGGTTGGATGAGGTCTCTGGGGTAGAGGTGTGTGGTTGGATGAGGTCTCTGGGGTAGAGGTGTGTGGTTGGATGAGGTCTCTGGGGTAGGGGTGTGTGGTTGGATGAGGTCACTGAGGTAGGGGTGTGTGGTTGGATGAGGTCACTGAGGTAGGGGTGTGTGGTTGGATGAGGTCACTGAGGTATGGGGTGTTGTTGATGGTTTTGTAGGTGAGAATTAATATTTTGAAGTCAATCCGGTGGTTGATGGGGAGCCAGTGGAGGTCCTGGAGGATAGGGGTCAGAGCGTCAGGTGGAGTTAAGCATACGGGCAGTGGAGTTTTGGACATATTGCAGTTTATTGAGGATGTATTGTCATGGCTTGGCTCTCAGCCACAACAAACGCGCGACAGAAACCGAGGGCGTGAATAGAAAAAGAGAGTTTATTCCCTGCTGCTGAAGGACACAAACAGGCGAAACAAACGACGAAACAAGAGGTCAGCTGGTCGTGGCTGCTCTTCGCGTTACGTCCTCCTGCCAGAGAAAGCGAGAGCGAGATCCGGCCCAGTCCTTTATCCGGCTAGCTCCAGCCGCCAGGTGTCCTCAATCCCCGTGAGCACAAACAGAGGAAGAGTCATTAAAGGGCCACACACACACACACACCACACACACACACCACACACACACACACACACACACACACACACACACACACACACACACACACACACACACACACACACACACACACACACACACACACACACACACACACACACACACACACACACACACACACACACCACACACACACACACACACACACACACACACACACACACACACACACACACACACACACACACACCACCAGAGATAGTGAGGCAGGGGTCGTCACAGTATGCAGGTGAACCATAGAGAATGCTGTTGCAGTAATCCAGTCAGGATGTAATGAAGGCATGGATCAGAGTTTCAGCAGCGGTGGATGAGAGGGGGGGTCTGATGAGAGGGAGGGTTTGATGAGAGGGAGGGTCTGATGAGAGGGAGGGTTTGATGAGAGGGAGGGTCTGATGCGGGCGATGTTCTTTAAGTGGAAAAAGGTGGTTTTAGTGATCTGGTTGATGTGAGGGAGGAAAGTGAGAGTGGGGTCAAGGATGATACCAAGGTTACGGACGTGAGTTGAGGGGTTGACGATGGAGCCGTCGATGTTTAGAGGGAAGTCCTGGGTGGAGCGGGTTAGTGAGTTTGAGCCAATAATGATTATTTCAGATTTGTCACAGTTTAGTTTCAGAAAGTTGTTTTGCATCCATGTTTTAATGTCAGTGAGGCAGTTGGTGAGTGGGTGGTTGCACAAATAGTTTTTGTAGAGAGGTAGAGTTGGGTGTCTTCGGTGTAACAGTGGAACCGGAGTTGGTGTTGACGGAGAATCTGTCCAAGTGGGAGGATGTAAATGATGAAAAGCAGGGGACAAAGTACAGAGCCCTGGGGGACGCCGTAAATGACTGAAGCGGTTGGGGGATTTGTAGTTGTTGATGGAAATGAATTGTTTTCTGCCAGAGAGATATGATTTGAGCCAGGAGAGGGCGGTGCCAGTTATTCCAATTAAGGACTGAAGGTGGGTGGTGAGGATGGAGTGGTTAATGGTGTTGAAGGCGGCGGTTAGGTCAAGAAGGATGAGGTCTGATTTGCCCAGCCTGGTACTTTGCTGCCTCAATGCTTTTTACCCGGCTTTCCCCATATCAATCAATGTTTATTTATATAGCCCAATATCACAAATGTTACATTTGTCTCAGTGGTCTTCACAGTTTGTACAGAATATCAGTATGACAATACGACACCCTCTGTCCTTAGACCCTCACATCGTACAAGGAAAAACTTCCAGAGAAAACCCAGTTTAAAGGGAACATGGGAGAAACCTCAGGGAGAGCAGCAGAGGACGAATCCCTCTCCCAGGACAGTCAGACGTGCAATAGATGCCGTGTGTAAATCGAAAAGATAATACATTTACAACATAGGTAGTCCAAATGTTTAGAAATGCATGTGTCTATAATAAGAAGATGAATCCACGAGGATGTCAGCAATCTTGTGGGAGCCATCAGGGAAGTAGTATGGTGAGAGTCTGGCAGGACCGCAGAGACAGGTTCAGCCACGACTCGAAGTCCAGGACTCAGATCCAGTGCTCAGGATAGAGGATCCAGGACACACGACCACAGCAACATGATTAGCCTCGACTCAGGATCCCGGCGTATATATGGACACAAAAAAGAGATTTGGGGGAAGCTGGGTTAATCGGAACATGAGTACACAGGTACAAACAGCCAAAAAGACGGAGTAAGGTGCCCCCCAACAGTCCAAGCCTATAGCAGCTAAACTAACGTGTCTACATACATGCACTCCCTTAGGATAGGTTGAGGGAAAAGGGTAATGTTACAACCTTACTTAAGGCTGTAAACAAATAGGGAGGCCACACAGAGTTAAATGCCAATCATATGTTTATTTAACAGGTTAACGTAAAATACCTCTGAGTAATTGTGTACGTAAGAATAAGACTGTCAGTAGTGTCAGCAGTGTGTGGAAGTGTGCTGTAGGCATGTTGGATTGTGCATCGAACCAAACACAGGTGGTAGGCTGAGGTTGCTGCAGCAGGCCAGGATCAGAATCAGAGACTGAGCCTTCCAGCTGGGCAAGCCTTTATACCTTCTTGAGGCTCCGCCTCTAGATGGGCGGGCACAAACAGGACGACACTCCCAGTACCTGCCAGAGGACAGCAAGGCAGGGAGCACAGACAGGCAGAAGGGGGGAGGGGTTGTCACAGTAGTAAGTAAGAAGTAGGAAACAGAGGTGGAGAGGCACACGCAGGGAGAGAGGTCCCCACTGGAACCTGAATTGGTTAGAGGTAAGGAGTAGGTCTGTGTAGTGGCGAGATTAAGCCTTATGAAGCTTTGAAGCTTTCCAGCCAATTGGTTCGCAAAAGGCTTCATCTCATGAGGCTTCATCATGGGCTTCATTTGAACACAAACCCCCTGTTGGTCAAAGTGTGTAAAACAGGCAGATTGGACATCTCAACAGTGTGCTCTATCTCATACCGAGTTCCCAATGAGTAAAGCCTTAGAATAACTCTAAACAACGAACATTAAATCATATTTTCATGTTAACAATATTGTTTTTATTACAGTTTAATGATTGTGAATGAAAAGCCTAAGGAGGCTGGTAAACATTGCAAAGAGGGATTTGAATTCCTTAATAATATTCATAAACTTAACCATGTTGTAGCCTGAGCTAAACCATATCAAAGAATACATTTATTAACTACATTATCTCATTTAGCTGTAGCTAAAAAATAGGTATTGTTCAGTCGTTGAACCAGGGACCCTGCGGTCATGAGTCAACTGTTTTCCAGCTGAGCCACAGCACACACACTGAATCTCCCTGAAAACACTGTAAGATATGTATTCCTGTATTTATTGATGTTTTTATTCCTACATTTATTTATGCTTGTATCTATTTATACTTATGACATGTTCCGACCTCTATATGAGTGAGGGTCTGAGCTCTCTTGATTCCATCGTGTCACCGGCCCGGGTACAGGAGGGGTAATATGGTTCTTATTATACATCCATGGGTATTATGAGCGCTGTGGTTCAACGGTTCAACCGATCTGAAGCGCTTCCTGAAGTAGTCACGTGGTATCGACAGGCAGCGAGGCTTCGTTTGTCATCGATGACGTCACTGGCCCAAAACGATACATGCCTCGATACAAGCTTCACAAAAAGCTTCGGGGATTACTCGACACACGCTCCAAAGCCTCGGCGCAATACGTAACATCACTAGGTCTGTGGCTACGTTCCACACTCCCGGGCCGGGCTAGGCCTTCTCTGCAACCTGTTACCCTCTATTAGAACCTCGAGAGGTCAGAGAGGGGAAAGGTTTGGATAAAGTTTTAAATATAAGATCTAAGTTTTTAGGATTTAAGTGAAAGAGTAAGAACTAAATGTATAGGTGAAGACCCAGCTAGCGGGGAACGTTCTCACAACTTTGGCTAACGTTACCTATTGGTTCTAATAAGGTTTTAGAGAAACGTTTTAATCTGATGTTCAAAGAACCTTTTTAGGATGTTTATTTTTTCAAATAATGTTCCTATAAGGTTTAAGGTTAACTAAGGTTAACTGTTAACACATTAAAGATGTTCTTTATAAAGCATTCCCTCAATGTTACATGATAACCAAAGAAGAACATTTTGAAAGCAACATTTGGATAATGTTTTCAGGAGGTTATTCTTTTTTTATAAAACGTTCCTGTGATGCGAAATATTAACAGGGTCATGGTCAACGTCAGATTTATTTGTAGTGCGCTTTAAAAAACAAACTTGCTGCATTTGTTTGAAAAGGCTGTTTAAAAGAAATCTGTCACCACATTTTCGTTTTTTAAAAAAAACAAGCACGTAATTCATGATATTGCACGTTTGCGTGTCTGAGTTCCCAGCTAGACATGGTTGGTTCTAAAAACATTCTGAGAATGTTACCATTCATTGTTCTAGGAATGGTTTCATCGAGAAGTTTTATTTTGGTTCCTAGAATGTACTTCTGAAAGGTAGGATAACGTTCTCTAAAAACATTCTTAAAATGTTTGGTGATAACATTGTTCGAACATTATACCCCAAGTGTTTTTGTTGTTTATGCACATATCTCTATTCATATGGATCGAATAACACTTAGAAAACCAAAGACAGACATATAGAAGAATGGACCGACTATCACTGCCCGTCCCTGAAACCCCTGTTAGTGGGTTAGTGAGTTAGTGGGTTAGTGCCCCCCCCACCCCCACCTGCCTGCTGGTCTGCTCTACACGGCTGGGTGCAATCTCCAATCAACCACACCTGCAACCTGCTCATCAGCCACACTATGAAAGCCTGCAGCCTGCACTCATTCCCTGCCGGATTGTTGCCGTGAACGGATTGTTGCGTGCCGCTCTACCTTTTTACTAGGGCTGCAACAAACGACTAATTTGATAATCGATTAATCTATCGATTAATGAAACGATCAATCGACTATTCGGACTATTACTGTATGCCTTGCACAATTTCTCAAACGCTCTCATTTAGCCATCAACTTTTAGATGTAGCTTGAGGTTGTTTTAGGCATGTGGAAACTAGCAATGAAGACAATAAAGATGAATACTTGATTCAAAAATACATATATTATTAAATTAACTAAACACATTTTGAACAAAATTAACATAGCTTTTAATTTAAATTTAAATAAATAATATTTCACATCAAAAGAAACAACAGTGTTTTAACAAATCTTATTAAATAATGTGATGACAGAACTGTAAACAGAATAGCTGAAACTTTAACAAAATACATAACTCTGTTTCCTCTAATCATTAACCCATGTTTGTATCATTTAACTCCGTGTGTTGCTGCTAGCATACATAACACCTGACGTGGAAACGTTGCTCGTGGACGGAGCTACAGATCTGCTAGAAAGACAGTGGAACCCGGTGCATTCCTCCGTCTGGATGTGGAGCACTTTTGCTAAATGTTTAGACAAATTGCTCGTGTTACCGCCCTTACATGCTAAACTCTTATTGCACTTTTGGCAACGAGCATTCTCCACTTCGAGACGGGTAAAGTTTAACCACACCTTGGAGCGCGTTCTCTCCGCCATCTCCGCAGTGTGTTGCTGCCAGTAGCAGCTGCGTGTGTGTAAACTGCCCCGCCCCCTCGCACACAGACGGGGGAGAGAGATCTCGTCTGATCGAAAATACATCATAGACGCATTTGTTTGTCTTTTTGCAAATTAGAAACGAGTTGGCGACACTAAGACTGCGAGATAATGCTTATGTAGCAATAATACATGACATATATTTTTTAAATGTCTCCAATACCGATAAAAAGACCAATAACGTTGGAGCTTAACGGCGCGTAAAACATGTGATGACGTCACCAACGAATCGACGACTGAATTAGTTGCACCCCTACTTTTTACCAGCATATTCTTTGACAACTTTGCCTGTTTTTGCCTCACACTCATTTGTGTGTCTCTCCCAGGAGGAATCCAAGGCCTTCCACACTCCCAAGACCAGCCAGGCCTCTCTACCCACCCTGGAACAACTGTTTCCCACTGCCGCAGGGTGCGAACTGGAGGGGAGCTCCCCTGGGAACATGGTTTGTGAAATTTGGGGGGAGCTCTCTAAAATACTGATATGATGACCAAATAAATTCCATTTTGGGCATGTTTCTTTTTTTTCAAAGGTGTAAAATAAGTGAAATAAAATTATATTTAGAGTTTATGATTCATGAAAAAAGTGTCGCCTGCTTGCACGCTGCCCACAGCTCCACCCATACCCACTCACTCACAAGCTCGTTTAGTTAGCACTGCATGTTTACCAGGCATTGTTGTTGCTGCTGCTGACATGTCGAAAAGAAAAAAACAACTTACCTTGGGCAATTTCTTTAAAAAGACGGCCAAACAACCTGATCAAGAAGACCAACCGAATGTAGCTGGTGGTAGCACATCATACGTTGTGACTGCTGCTACAACAGAACCGAGAGAGGAGGGAGCTAACGTCAGTGCTAGTGCTAACTTGACAGCTAACGTTAACTTGGGGGCTGAAGAGACACAAGAAGACGAGCCAAGAGAAGCTAACTTGATGACTACAACTACCATAGTAGAGGTCTATAGCTGTATTATTAATATTAATATTGTTCATGGTTGGTGCCGCTGGCTGCTCTTATCGCGTGTGTTCGGCTCTGTGTAGGCTACAGCCATAATAGGCTATAGCCCATGTGAAACAATGTAGCCTGTTTTTGAGTCATTTTAAGTTGATTTCATTAAACAGTCAAACGTTACATTGATGGTCCGTGGATTATTTATTATCAAGTTGATTGAAGTTTGCGTAGCCCATACATGCTCGGGAAATCTGTTGACATGAACATGATCCATCGGGACGTTTCATGTAAATGTAGACCTGTGGCACCACCCCGTGTGCAACAGATTTTCTCTTTATAATTTTTTAGTATAGTATTCGTTTATTAGTCCCCGAGGGGAAAATGGGTTGCAGCACATCACAGAGGCATTTAAAAAGTTAAGACAATACATCACTGACAACAACATAGACACAGATAAAAACAAACAGACATAAGAAAACCAGATATCGGCAGACATGACAAGGGGCCAATAGGCCCTCATTTGCGAAATAGGGGGGACAGGGCCAGACCAGCTGGGTAAACAGTGCGTCCTAGCCATCATTTATTCAGGAGTTTGATGGCTTGTGGGACGAAAGACAGTAAGGGGCACGATATCTCCGCCCGGATGGCAACAGTTCAAAGTAAGAGGCAAGAGGGTGCCTCAAGTCACTCATAATATTGTGTGCCAATTTTAAAACTCTGTCCTTATATAAGCATTCTATATTAGCAAATGAGATTCCTGTCAATTTACTGGACAAAGTTACGGCCCTCCTGACTGACTTTTTCTGTGCCTCAGTGGCGTTGCCGAACCAGCATATAATGCCGAAGGAGAGCACACTATCGATAAAAGCATGATAAAACATCTTCACCATTCTGTTGCCGACATTAAAAGACAATAATTTACGTAAAAAAAACATTCTTTGTTGAGACTTAGCATTTATTTTCTCAGACCAAACATTCCATCTGAGCTTGTGGTCAAGCATGACACCAAGATACTTGTACTCAGTGACACATTGAATGGGCTCGCTATTTAATAAAAGAGTAGGGTTGGGCGATTGTGCTATTCTAAAATCAATTTCCATCTCCTTTGTTTTTGAGGTGTTTAGAAGCAGGTTTGACTTCTCACACCAGTTAGTAAAGAAGTCGAGGACAGGCCCATGCTCCTCTTCCTCATCAAAGAGGAGGTTGACCAGGGCCGTATCATCTGCATACTTCATAAAGTGCCTATTGGGAAAAGTGCTGATACAGGAGTTGGTGTATAAAATAAATAAAGAGAGGATAAGACACATCCCTGGGGTGAGCCTATCCAGGTAGTTATTGTGTCAGAAAGTGCCATGCCTATTTTGACCTGCTGAGTTCTACAGCTGAGGAAGTCAACGATCCAGGAGATCAGACCAGGTTCAAGTGACAATTCTTCAGTTAAAATGTTTGCTAAAATACTTGGCTTAATGGTGTTAAAAGCTGATGAGAAATCGGCAAATAGAATCTTTACATGGGCTTTTGGCGTCTCGAGGTGAGTGTGCAGAAGATGCAAGAGGGTTGTGAATTGCGATAGCATCTTCCACCCCTCTAGAGGCCTGATATGAAACTGCATGGTATCTAAGAGGTGCTGCGTTTGTGAGATTAAATGCCTCTTAACTAAACGCTCAAAACATTTCATTACCAGTGAGGTGAGTGCTATAGGCCGAAAGTCATTGGGCTCACTGGCCCTGGGGATTTTAGGCACTGGAATAATTGTGGATGTTTTCCAAAGAGAAGGGACTTTTTGCAGATTAAGGGAGGACCTAAAAATGTCTGTAAATACAGGTGCAAGTTGTTCTGTAAAGCGTTTTAAAACAGCTCCTTCTATATTATCGGGGCCATTGCTTTTTCGTATATATTACACTTCCTGAAGAGATGGATGACTTCTAACTCCTCAATAGTCATACTAGAGGGGAGGATGGAGGGGAGTGGCAGTGTCAGCCTCTATACTGTTGCTACTCTCAAACCGGCAGAAGAAGGTGTTCAAATGATTTGCCGTCTCCCTTCCATCACCACTGATCAAGACAGGAGACGGTTTTCCCCTGCCCTTATGTGGAGCATTCGTCATGTTTTTAATTCCCTGCCATGCTTCTCTGGGATTACCAGAGGCCAGAGCTGCCTCCAGGTTCTCCTTATCGCTATACTTGTCTAACTGTATTTGTCTTTTAATATCTCTCTGTATGTTTCTCCTAGCAAACTCATCCTGGTTTTTATAAGCTTTTTTCTTCAGAATAATCAGCTTCTTTAAACTGTGAGACACCCAGGGCTTGTCATTCGAATATATTTTGAAAGACTTAGTGGGTATCACAGAATCGACACAAAAATTAATATAACTAGACACTGTCCCAACCCGTTCATTAATATCGGGAGTATCGAATGTTTCCCACTGTGTGCAGTCAAAGCATCCCTGCAGGCCTATGTCTGTGCTGTTGCTATTAATGCACGGATCAGCATTTACCCCCCCCGCAACAACAACAAAATCCCGGCTCCCCCGGAGACCGTGGTATAGTTCGCACACTGCCCATTAGGATTCCTCTCCCCATTTATCCTTAAAGCCAGGCAGATCCTCCAAGAGATATGCAGGATAAAGTGTGGCAAAACAATGGCAGAAATGGATCACAGATTTGGAACAGCTTAGCAGATTTCAAGTACACAGGTGTATGAAACCTGAGAACTTTGGACCGATCAGGACTGCAGAGCTTCATCACTTCTGTGACGCAAGTGAAAAAGGTTACGGCACCACCAGCTATCTTCGCTTCACAAACAGTATGGGAAGGGTCCATGTTTCATTTACTTTGGGGAAATCCAGAGTGACTCCACTCAAACAGATCACTATTCCCAGATTGGAGCTTACTGCAGCAACACTGGCAGTAAAGGTGGACAGGATGTTGAAAAGGGAGCTTAAAGTGGACCTCAACGACTCAACTTTCTGGACAGATAGCACCTCTGTCCTCGGATACATCAGCAACCAGACTAAACAATATCACACATTTGTGGCAAACAGAGTTTCAGTGATCAAGGACCTGTCTCAGGAGAAGCAGTGGAGGGATGTAGAAGACTTTCTAAAGACATCAAGGTGGATAACAGGACCTAAGTATCTGGAAAAGGAAAAGGAATATTGGCCAAAAACACCTAAGAACCTGGGCCTCATTCCATCAGAGGACCCAGAGGTTAGAAAGGACGTAGCAGTTAACAGTTTGAGTGTCCACGAAACCAACCCAACCAGCAAACTGTTTGAGTATTACTCATCATGGAGCAGACTGCAGAGAGGGGTTGCTTGGATACTTAAATTAAGGGGAATTCTTCTTCTGCTAAATCAAAGAAGGAAATCTGCAAAGGCTGACCTTGCCCCAGATTGGACTCTTTTGAAATCCTTAAAGGACAAAATGAACAAGCTAAAGTTGACATTTGGATCCCAACATCTGTCTGTGGAGGACATTAGAGAAGCTGAAAGGTCAATAATTCACTCTGAGCAAAGACGTCACTTCTCTCAGGAACTTGCACTTTTGGAGAAGGGAAGGCAAGTAAGAGCAAGCAGCTCTATCAGGAAGCTGGACCCAATCTTAGCTGAAGGCATGCTAAGAGTGGGAGGACGAATAAGCAAATCAGCAATGCCAATGGATCTGAAGAACCCCATTAACCTGCCCAGAGACTCTACTGTATCCAAACTGATCCTGGGCCACATCCATCAGCAGATTGGACACTCGGGGAGAAGCCACATGCTCTCAAGACTAAATCAAAGATTCTGGTTGCCTCGTGCTAACTCTGCAGCCAGAAAGATAATCAGAGCCTGTGTTTTCTGCCGAAGAATGCTAACCACAGTTGGAGAGCAGAAAATGGCTGACCTCCCAGAGGATCGGGTGTCTCCAGATCTACCACCCTTTACTCATGTTGGTATCGACTTCTTTGGACTCCTGAAGGTTAAACGAGGCAGAGCAAATGTAAAACGTTGGGGAGTGATCTTCACCAAACGGAACCTTCGCCCCAATGATCTCGTCGTCATCGTGGATAACACAGCACCGGGTGATAAAGACACTGTCAGAGTCCAAAGGGCTTGTCCGAAGTGTCTTGGTGAAAACCAAGAGTAGCACCTTACAGCGACCAATTGACAACCTCTGTCTGCTTCTGGAAGCAGTTGATTGAACACAAGGTGTCATGTGCTGGTAACCTCTGACACCCAGTATCACACACACACACACACATACACACACACACACACACACACACACACACACACACACACACACACACACACACACACACACACACACACACACACACACACACACGCCCCCCTCATGTAAACACACCAAACACAAACATTGGACTATGTACTATCAATCAATCAATCAATCAATCAATCAATCAATCAATCAATCAATCAATCAATCAATCAATCAATCAATCAATCAATCAATCAATCAATGTTTATTTATAGCCCAATATCACAAATGTTACATTTGTCTCAGTGGTCTTCACAGTGTGTACAGAATATCAGTATGATACGACACCCTCTGTCCTTAGACCCTCACATCGTACAAGGAAAAACTTCCGAAACTTTACTATGACAATGATTGTATATTGATGACAGTTACATTTTGAGTAACTGGCTCTATTATAATGTATTAATTGTTTTGCTACTGCGTCAACAATTAGGGGCCGGTATGTTAGAGCCACAAAGTTATTATTTAGATTCATAATTTCTAGGGCTGTCAAAAAAAAATTAACGCCACTAATTATTTTAACGCGATTAACGCATGTGTATTTTTTTTCCTCGGCCGCCCCGTAGTTTCAGAGCGCATCGAGTTTAAAATACCATCTACAAGCTGATGCTGACAGCCCCGCTCCTGCCGCCCGCTTGTGGCAGACCACAAGCAGGACCGGGAGGGTGTGTGTGTGTGTGTGTGTGGCCCGAGCGAGCAAGAGAGAGACCTTACGTGCATTACCGTACCGCAGTGTGAACGCGGCTATTGTTGTTGTTAGCATCTGGTGCTAGCTAGCTGCGCTAACGGATATAAGGAGCTGTTTAAATGAAAACAGAGGAGCGACATTTCGCCACAACTGCGCCGAGCACTTGACTTGATCCAGGAAGCAGACAGCGGGACATTGTAGGAGAAGTCAGCACACTCATGATCGCAGCAACATGATTGCAGCGTCCAGGCAGCTCCCGTTCGAGCATATGCCTTGAGTTGCACATAGCTCCAACGAACGAACACACACACACACACACACACACACACACACACACACACACACACACACACACACACACACACACACACACACACACACACACACACACACACACACACACACACACACACACACACACACACACACACACACACACCATTTGTATTGTATGAGAGAGGTTCCAGGTTGAATTGAGGCGAATATTTGTAATGTTCAGAGGTTGTTGTGTTTAATATGCATGAGAATATTTGTCATTGTTCAAATGATAATAAACATTAGCATAAAGCATATTTGTCCACTCATATGTTGATAAGAGTATTAAAAACTTGAAAAATATTCCTCTAAGGTCCATTTAGAACAGATAAAAAAATGTGCGATTAATCGCGATTAACTATGGACAATCATGCGATTAATCGCGATTAAATATTTTAATCGACTGACAGCCCTAATAATTTCATAAATGATTTAATGATGGAAAATGATTTATATTGCCATGGTGAATATGTTTTGATGAAATGATTGTTAATTTGATATCGTAAATATGATCTGTTTCCTTGTACCTTCCGGTGTGTATTTAATTGAGACAGCCGGCGTGCTCGAAGACCTGATGAGACGGGGAGCGGAACAGTTTTTCGACCGCAAATTGCAGACAGAGATTGGTGTTGCAAATTGGACTGCAAACAAAGTATAGTTTAGTTTATATAGGAAAGCATATTGCCGAAATATTGTTTAAAGATTTGTTATTTTGAGACCATTTAAGTCAATACTTTTTTGTTAATAAATTAAATGTTTTGACTGAAAATCTTCGGCTGCTTATTGTTTTGGATTGCGTGTCATCAACCCCGCTCTATAGTGGCAAGAGGAAACCTCGGATGCCATTACACTGTCCTTCACTGCAAACATCGCTGCTGCAGATACACGCTTTACAACATCAGGAGGATACGTCCCCGGCTGACCCAGAAAGCGACGCAGGTTCTGGTCCAGGCTCTGGTCACCTCACGCCTAGACTACTGCAACTCCCTCCTGGCTGGTCTACCTGCATGTGCCATCTGACCTCTGCAGTTCACCCAGAATGCAGCGGCTCGTCTGGTCTTCAACCTTCCTAAATTCTCCCACACCACGCCGCTCCTCCGCTCCCTCCACTGGCTTCCGGTAACTGCTAGAATCCACTTCAAGACACTGGTACTTGCATACCATGCTGCGAATGGATCTGGCCCTTCCTACATCCAGGACATGGTTAAACCGTACACCCCAGCGCGTCCACTTCGCTCTGCATCAGCCAAACGACTCGCTGCACCCTCGCTGCGAAGGGGACCCAAGTTCCCATCAGCAAAAACACGTGGGTTTGCTATCCTGGCTCCAAGATGGTGGAATGAGCTCCCATTGACATCAGGACAGCAGAAAGCGTACGGCCCCTACACACGGCGGCGTGTGTTGCCGCTTCAACGCTTCTGCCCATTCACTTTGAATGGGGTGACGTCACGATTTGCCGAACTGCATTGTGGGAGCAAAGCGTAGCTTCTCTCGCGGTGCTCGCTGCAAAAGTAGAGCAATGTTCTACTTTTGCCGCCTCGACGGAGGCGTCAGCCAATCAAATCCCTCGTATGAAAATCTGACAGTACAAGCACTAGCCAATCAAACCGCGTGTATGTTGGGAGAGCCAGACCGCAGTTATTTCCCATATGTCAAAAAATGGAGTAGAAAATGATCGTGGTGGTAGGAATCACCCGATTTATGACCAGTCCCTCTTTACATACAGGGATACAAACCGGAGGAGCCAGGCATGGGGGGAGGTGGCAGAGACAGTGGGGGAAACTGGTAGGTTTTCGCTTGTTTGGGGAGTTTATATCCAGTGTATTTCGTTTGAATGGACAGCTAGCAAGCATAGACAGTATATTTAGCCAGCATGGATGTAGCATGAATGCTTTGCTTTGTATGTCCGGGGCGGGACATTCATGTGATTGGTTGTTGGTCGCGTTGCTCGCGTTGACTCCCCAAGCTCAAGACACCCCCACCACCAAGCGGCAACACACGCCGCCGTGTGTAGGGGCCGTTACACACCTTCCGGCGCAGACTGAAAACTCATCTCTTTCGACTCCACTTCGAGCGATAGAACTATTAACAAAGCACTTATATACTAATAAAGGACTGGCTTATCTAAAGCCAGTTGAGTAGCACTTGAAATGTGTTTGCTATATAGCCACGTTCACACTGTGGTACTTTTCCCACAAAGGTTCATGCGAACTTAGTTCATGATCGCGTTCACACCAAAAAGAGCCGGTACTAAAAGTAGTTCATGCGAAACCTTTTACCCCCTCGAAAGTCCCTGCTAGAGAGCAGGGACTTTCGAGCGGCTCTTTTTTGAGAAAAGAGCTATATTTCTGATTGGCTGGGCGGATTGCAAACCACGCCCCGTAAAACTCCCAAAGAGTTTTGTGAAGCCGCCATTTTATTATCCTCGCATTAGCATTATTAGCATTAGCATTAGCCCAGCGCAGAAACGCAGAGAGACTAACTTATGGCAACACAAAATAAAACATGGGAGCGGTGGAGATGAGGAGGTGTCGGCGTGCTGGCGATTTACTCGGAAGGCCAGTCCCCAACTCCGGGAACTTCCGGCCGGGGACTTTGGGCGGCAGTATACGCTGTGAAGTGGTTTGCGGCCTGCCAGTAAACCCAAAGCAGAAGAAGAAGAAGTGACGCCAGCGGCTTCATTTGCCTAATCCACCCCCAGGGACTTTTTCTGGTGTGAACGCGATCTGTACTTAGTTCATGCGAACTAATTAGTTCGCATGAACTAAGTTCGCATGAACCTTTGTGGGAAAAGTACCGCAGTGTGAACGCGGCTTATGAAGCCTGATGTACTTATATGATTCTGTTTTCTTCAAGTTTGTATTTTGTTGGTCGAACGCACTTATTGTAAGTCGCTTTGGATAAAAGCGTCAGCTAAATGCAATGTAATGTAATGTAATGAATAACCAGAAAGACAACTCTGTTTGTTTCACCATTTATTGTTGATCATTCTGACTCGTGTATCTCCACAGTATTGACTGGGTCTAAGATTTCCATAACACCACCAAAACAGAAAGATATGGACACAAGATGTGTGCAAATGTATTTAGTATCCTATCCATGTGAACATAATTTAAGGGGGACCTAACCTCCTCTAGGGGGGTCCGGGGGCATGCTCCCCCGGGAATATTAAATATTGAAGTTAAAAGCATCAATCTGGTGCACTTTGAGAGCAACATGAAGAGATCTATGGATACATCTCTCAACACCCATATGAAACAGAACTGTAAACAGATTTTTCTTTTGGATATTTTACAAATCTCTCCCCTGTTAAACTCTATTCTTGTTATTATTAACAACAACAACAACTTTTTTGTTACTGTCATAGGCCTATAGTATTTTATACCTGTTTTTCATTTAGTCTCATTAATAACTATAATGATCATATCAAGGTGTGCTTTAACCTCACTGAGCTGAGGTTATTTGAGCCTCTCAGGAGATAGCTCTCTTCCACCTGGTTGTAGAAAAGCTCTTTAAATTCGTTAGCATAGCTAGCTAACCAGATGCTAATAACAACAGATCGCCACTGTGCTTACAACTAAAGACACAGCCACGCAAACACTGTGGCATGTGTACGGCTCCTTATGGGTATTGCAATATTTGAAGGGCTGGAGCGGGGTTCCGGCTAGGAAAAACAGGTACTCCCTTGTTTAATTATTTTTGCGGTCTAGATTTCTTCTTCTTTTTTGAAGTGAGAAGTTGTCCGTCAGTCGGACTGACGGACGGACTCCCCACCCCCAAGACGAAATCTCTGCGGTTCTCCACGAATTACACAAGTCACCCAAATCAGCGTTAAAAAAGCGGGAGGCGCCGAAAAATCCCCTATTAATGTATTGATTATAGCTCCGGGTCCGTATAGGTCGGCGTCCGGATCCGGACCGCGGTCCGCCTGTTGCCGACCCCTGACATAGACCATAGTCAGCTAACATCTGCCCTCTCCAGGCCCCATGCTGCACTCTCACTTGAAGAGCATGTGCATCGGTATAATAACACCCTGCATGAGTGCCGAGACAGGCTGGCACCTGAAATAACCCGAGTGGTGTCTTTCCATCGCTCTGCCCCATGGTACACTGACCAGCTCAGAGCTAAAAAATCAGAGGGTCGGAAGATTGAGCGCAGATATAGGAAAACTGGCCTAACTGTCCACCTGCTCTCTTTTAGAGATCACCAGAAGGCATATTCCTCGGCATTGAGAGCAACCAGGTCAGCCTGCTACTCCAATCTGATTGAGACAAATCGTAACAAACCCAAGCACCTATTCTCCACAATACATCGGTTGCTCAAGCCTAGTGATCCCTCATCAACCACTCCTACAACTGATGACTGCAACCGCTTTATGGAAGTTTTTAAAACAAACATTTGAAAACATCAGGCTTAACATCGCCAAAGCCTCCTCAAACCAACCTGTCTCTCCACAACATCCTGTATTTGCTCCATCAAATACCCTTAACTGCTTCACAGAGGTCACGCAAGCTGAGCTTTCAAAAATCATCTCAGCTATGACCTCATCTAGCTGCGCCCTTGATCATATCCCCACCTCCCTACTGAAAACCTGCTCTCCATCCATTATTCTAACTGCCACCATCATAATTAACAAATCCTTGTTGAGTGGTGAGGTCCCCCCCTCCCTCAAGCTGGCAGCCATCAGACCTGTCCTGAAGAAGCACAATCTGGATCCTGAGGTACTCACAAACTACCGCACCATCTCAAACCTGCCTTTTCTAGCAAAAGTTCTGGAAAAAGTTGTTGCCCTTCAGCTTCACGAACATCTCCATACCCATGTGCTCTATGAAACCTTCCAGTCTGGTTTCAGACCAGCTCGTGTGGAGTCTATTTTTATATAACATTACAAGACTGATTCTTATTATTACATGATATGCTTATTGTGCTCATGAGATTGCTATGACTACAGAATAAATAGACACAATCACTAATCCCAGGTTCTGATGGGTTAGATACCAACGAGGGGAATAGTCAAAAGAAAGTTTTCAGCTTGCATTAGAAAGTAGCAGAAGCCAGATGCAGGCACTCTAGAAACAATGAGTTATTGATGCTATGGCCTTGGCCGCCTGGGTTAGCTCCGCGCCCACGCATAGCTGGGAATCAGTATAACCAAGACTCCACATTTCTGTAGAAGCTTCATCAAAACAAATTACATATGATGGTGCCAGAGTAGGGAGGGACTTCCACAGGCCGGCCGAATGCTGATTGGAGGATCGTGTTGCCAAGAGACTCTATCTGAGTCTGCGCACCTACCAAAGAGAACCAAGTCTAAACCGTGGTATCTCTTCAGCTAGTCTTAACCAATCAAAAATGTACGGGCAACGCCCTGTGTAATAAAATGTATTGTCGCACGAGGTTCGAGGCTCTTGACGGATTTGGTGGTTACAGATTACAGCTTTGCTGCCTGTGATTCCCAAAGACGTGATGAGTCCTTGGCCAAGTAATATATATCTTTTGCTCTCTTTACAATAAATAGTTAAACTTAGAAGTTGTCTGTCTTTTCTGGAATTCTGAACCCAACACTCACAGCACTGAAACAGCTCTGGTCAGGGTTCTAAATGACCTGCTGATGGCGGCTGAATCTGGTTCTCCAAGCCTACTCATCTTGCTGGACTTAAGTGCAGCATTTGACACCGTTGACCATTGCATCATGTGTCGGCGCCTCCAGGAAGTGAGAATCGCTGGCAAGGCTCTGGACTTTTTCCACTCGTACCTCACAGGAAGACAGGAATATGTCCGTCTTGGAAAAAGCACCTCCGACATACACTGTGTCACCTCTGTTGTACCCCAAGGGTCAGTCCTTGGGCCACTGCTCTTTTTAATTTACATGTTGCCCCTGGGACAAATACTGAGGAACCATAGCATCAGCTTCCACACATATGCTGATGACACACAGATTTATTTCCAAACTGCCCCGGATAAACATCTGGCACTTTCAAATGTCTCAAGATGCCTGGAACACATACACCACTGGATGAGCAACAACTCCCTCCAACTGAATAGCAGCAAATCAGAGGCCATTCTGATTGGAACACCACATCAAACACAAACAACTGATATCCCTCATATCAGCATCAATGGCCACTCCATTCCCCTCTCCCCACTTGTAATGAGCCTCGGTGTGAAACTGGACTCATCCCTTTGATTCCAAGCACACATAAAGACGGTCTGCCAAGCCTCATACTACCACCTGAGGAACATCTCCAAAATGTGACACTCCCTCACCAAACCGGACGCAGAAAAACTGGTCCATGCCTTCATCACCTCTCGCATTGACTACTGCGATTCTCTGCTTGCAGGCATTCCAGCAAAAAAACATTCTAGACTACAATATGTACAAAACGGTGCCGCCCGGATACTCACAAAAACACGCAAATCAGAGCACATCCCCCGACCCTTCACTCACTCCACTGGCTCCCTGCAACACACCGGATCAACTACAGAGTCCTCATAATGCTCTTCAACGCCATCAACCACACTGACTGGCCCCCCCTACCTACAGGAACTGCTAACCAGAAAACATTCCCATAGCTCACGCACACTCAGGTCAGACAGCTCCAACCTCCTGGCTGTTCCGCGGACAAAACTGGTCACCATGGGAAACCGTGCTTTCTCCTCCCTGGGTCCACGTCTGTGGAATCAGCTTCCAGAGAACATACGGACCTCGGCATCACTCTCAGTTTTTAGGAAATGCCTCAAGACCCACCTGTTCCACACTGCATTTTACTGACTGTCCTTTACTTTATTTATTTTTAAACCTCTTATGCTCTTAACCTTTTTATATTGCCATATTTGATCCAATATGCTCCTTTAGATATCTTTTTACTTGTTTTTCCTTATAGCTTTGTGAAGCACCTTGAGATGACGTTTGTCTTTAAAGTGTGCTATATAAGTCAAATGTATTGTGCAGTAAAGACAAGAGGAACGTTTGACATTATGAAAGTGAATAGCTTTGTTCTCTCAATGAAAAGGTTCAAACGGTCTTTTGGGGGAGTGGAGGTGTCTTTGAAGCTGTTCAGTGTTAAAGATGTGTTTATGATGTATTGTGAATAAAGTTTTGTCTATATTGTACACATCAGATCTATAATAAGATTCTTCATAATTGTTTACTGTTAGCATTTCTTACGCCTGCACTGTATATTATGTAACACTGATTTCCTAATATCTGCACTGCCTACTGTGACTGCCGAGTGTCACACTGTGCATTACACACTATGCGCTGTATATTCCCCTTACTTCGTCTTCTATATGCATTCAGTAGTATTTACTGTGATTCTGAACTCTGTGCTTCTGTTTGGATGCATTCGGTTCTCTTATCTGAACAGACGCAAACATCAGTGACACGGAGGTCATTTACCTCTCCGCACCTCTGCTATAAAAGTTAAACGAGTCACACTTTTATTTTGTAAAGTGTTCACCCCCGTTTCCTGCCTGTTTGCTTTCTGTCGGTTTCCCTCTCTGATTACCTGTTCACCTGGTACCTATGTGTTTTCTCCTCCCTCCTCACCTGTCTCGTGTTTATGTGATTAGTCCTGGGTGTATTTAAGTTCTGTGTTTTCTGTCTCTCTTTGTCGGGTTGTCTTGTGATTTGGCTTGTCCTCGGTGAGTGTTCTGTTCTGTATTTGTCAGCATAGCCTTGGAATAAAGGAATTATTTGTACGTTAATCTGCATTTGGGTCCTACCTGCTTCACACACCGTAACACTACATGCTTTTAAAGGCAGTTTGTCACGTGCAGGGTTGCAGGCCCCTCCCTGTGAACTTTGGAAAGAGTGTCGTCCTTCATCGTTGTGTTTCCTAAACACTCTGGTATTCCCTCCACATCTCAGCCAGACAGAACATCCTAGAAGTGAGTACACACTAATAACCCCTCTAGTAGTATATGTACAACATGAGACAGTTGAATAGTATTAACTTTGGCCTTCTGACTCATGTTTTTGTACGTTTTTTGTATAATCAGGAGATTTTCGGGGAGGGTCTTTTACTCACAGCGTGTAAAACTTGTGCTACCTGTGTGGGGTCATGTGATTTACTGACGCATGCTTCACTCTCTCCCCATGGTGTGCGCTCTGCTAGTTTATAACGCTAGTTAGTGGAGTGCTGTTGCACTGTAGAGGATGGTATGAATCAGGACAGCATTCTGGTCGCAAGGCGTACACAGTATGTTCTTACATATTAGAATATAATAATAATCATGTATTATTGTACATTGTATGGGGGCATTTGTATTAAGATAAGATGAACCTTTATTGATCCCTTGGGGGATATTTAGTTTAGTATATTCATCTTTAAATATACACACGGTACAGTACACATACCGGTGCCAGATCGGAGAGGCACCGGGGAGCAGTTGGCGGTTGGATGCCTTGCTCCAGGGCGTCTCGGCAGTGCCCAGGAGGTGGATTGGCACCTCTCCAGTGATGTTATACTCAAGCCGGAGCTTTAATCACGTGCTGTAGGAAGTGAACATGTGGTCACCCTGCACCACTCACTCGTTAGTTATAGCACATTCATATCTGATCTTGTTTCCTGAGTTTTTATTCAGATTATATTTGATTGAAAAAACAACTGCTGTACAAGTTTCAAAACTCTTTACAAAAATGTAAAGCATCTTTAATATTTGACACATAACAACATTGTTTTTTGCTTTGGAAGGTTCCGTTTATGAACATGTATGTGAACTATATCAGTGAATATGAAATGTGCGTAGCAGAGGTAAACATTGCAACAACATGTATGATATTGACCAAACAGAGGACACTAACATGAAGTATGGATTTATGAAGTATAAAGTCATGAACTGTACGTTTAACAAAAGAAACGGTTATAGAGAACACATCGTGCTCAGGTTCATCCCTGTTGACTCTGACCTGATCGCCATGTGAAAGTGAATGTTGTGATAACTGATAACAATGCTTTCCTCTGTAGATATGTTTGAGGCCGGGGTCTTACTGTTCCTTCCCCTGTTGGGTAAGCTCCTACCACATTCAGACACATTGAAAGGTTATATTTACAACAAAGAATCTAACCATGTGATTGTCACACAGCTGCAGGGGCGAGGGGCTTCATGGTCCACAACATGCAGCGCAGCCTGTGTCTGGAGGAGACCCCCGCCACAGGGGAGGTCCTGC
This sequence comes from Pseudochaenichthys georgianus, assembly GCF_902827115.2. NCBI lineage: Eukaryota > Metazoa > Chordata > Actinopteri > Perciformes > Channichthyidae > Pseudochaenichthys > Pseudochaenichthys georgianus. The sequence continues at coordinate 87,639 of NW_027263216.1, forward strand.
TAAAGAGCTGCAGCCTGGACTCAGAGTCTCAGCAGTGGGCCTGGGTGGACCAGGGCCTGCTGATGTGTGTCCCATCATCCAGGTGTCTGTCGGCCCTGCAGACGGAGCCCGTCCACACGGGGCCCTGCTGGGGGCCGGGGGTGGATGTGAGGGGGTTAATGTGGGACTGTGACAGGGGCAGGTTGATCAGCAGGAACTCCTCCATGCTGCTGTCAGTGGATGGCGGGCGTCTGACTCTCGCACATGACAGCAAACACTCCAAATGGAGATCTCTGGACGAGGGGGACATCTGCCACGAAAGACTCAGTGAGTCGGCGAGGACGAAAGCAGGCCTGTGCTGAGTCCACATCCAGGAGTCATGTGTACATCAATATCCATCTCTCTTTTAGAGTGTGTTGGTCTCTGCCTACACGAGGTCCAGCTCTCTCTCTGAGTGTCTGGTGCTGCAGAGCCTGTTTACAGCGTTCTCACTACTCATCTTGCTGCTGCTGGAAACTGAGCTGAGCAGTAGGGAGGCACATGTCCAGTTGCGAGCTGTTATGTGCTGCATGTGCTTCATATTGTGAGCATGTTGTGTTTACAGCGTGTGCTGCTGCCCCCATGTGGCTACCATTAGGTGTTGCAGCTTTCAAAGTGGCCAATGGCAGTTTCTCTAATGTCCCTGCCATGTATTAGTTAAAACAAACATCTGGTAAATTAGTTATAGGAAATGAAAATGGTCATTTAAAATTAGAATTGCTGAAAAATAAATGTGGTATACGATTGCATTTGGACAACTGGTAAAACATAATACTGTGTGACCTTTTACAACAATCGTGCATTGACTTTTGGAGACGTTATTATCATTTACGTTTGATTATGGGTTTGTATTTTATGTGTCATGCGATATGTGTCTCTGCAGGATCCAAGAGGGCGTCTAAACATCCAGAAGAGTTTGAGTTAGCGTCAGAGGAGCAGAGCAGCGACATGACGGAGGAACAGAGAGCATACCTGCGCTGGTTCTATCGCACACAGGACCGTAAGTACTGCTGCTGCTGCTGCTGCTCAAATACTTCATCTCATAGACATGTTGTCAGAAATCCTTCTCATCACAGAAAAAGGATAAGGCCAGTTTGCCAAGGGGGATCTGAAGTTCCTGACAACTCAGCCTCCAGGTTCATGATAAGAGAGAGGTGAATTAGAGTGAAGAGAAGGGCTTAGAAAGGAGACTGGCTTGACTCATGGTTATCTTTAATGGCTAGCATTGCTTCTTTACTAGTAGAGGTGTTGCATTTTCAATACATCAATCACTCACTGGAGGTTTAATCAGACACAATTGATAAGATGCCATGATGGCCTCCTGCAGGGGAAAATAAGTTATTTATATATATATTAGGGCTGTCAAACGATTAACATTTTTAATCGGATTAATCACAGCTTAAAAATTAATTAATCATGATTAATCACCATTCGAACTATGTCCAAAATATGCCATTTCTTTATGTATATTGTCGTGGGAATGGAAAGATAAATGAAAGAAGGCGGATATATCAATTTAACATACAGTATATATATAGGCGCATTCACACTGCGGTACTTTTCCCACAAAGGTTCATGCGAACTTAGTTCATGATCGCGTTCACACCAAAAAGAGCCGGTACTAAAAGTAGTTCATGCGAACCTTTTTACCCGCTCGAAAGTCCCTGCTAGAGAGCAGGGACTTTCGAGCGGCTCTTTTTTGAGAAAAGAGCTATGTTTCTGATTGGCTGGGCGGATTGCAAACCACGCCCCGTAAAACTCCCAAAGAGTTTTGTGAAGCCGCCATTTTATTATCCTCGCATTAGCATTATTAGCATTAGCATTATTAGCATTAGCCCAGCGCAGAAACGCAGAGAGACTAACTTATGGCAACACAAAATAAAACATGGGAGATGAGGAGATGAGGAGGTGTCGGCATTCTGGCGATTTACTCGGAAGGCTTCAGTAGAAGCTGCTGGGACTCCCAGCAGCTTCTACTGAAGCCAGTCCCCAACTCCGGGGACTTCCGGCCGGGGACTTTGGGCGGCAGTATACGCCGTGAAGTGGGTTGCGGCCTGCCAGTAAACCCAAAGCAGAAGAAGAAGAAGTGACGTCAGCGGCTTCATTTGCCTAATCCTCCCCCAGGGACTTGTTCTGGTGTGAACGCGATCTGTACTTAGTTCATGCGAACTAAAGAGTTCGCATGAACTAAGCTCGCATGAACCTTTGTGGGAAAAGTACCGCAGTGTGAATGCGCCTAGTGTTTATTATAACATTTGTCTGCGTGTCAAAATGAAAGACAACCCACACACCTATCAATCATCAAACCGTGGGGTCTTAATTCATTACGTGTTGATTTCTATCAACGGGGGAGTACTTCAGGAAAGTTGACAGAGGGGGGGGGGCTAGTGGAGTACTTCGTGACCACAGAGTGTGAACGTTGTGATCAGCTGTTTTAGCGCAGTTCTCCAGTGAAGGGGGGGAGTCTCCCTCCGCAGCCGGTTGGCGTAGTTTTAGCACAGTTCCGTTGTACAGACGTTAACAGCAGCCTGTCTGTGCACACGGAGACCGACTCTATCGTCCGGTGATCTAACCGCCTTCTGGAAAAGCTTCACAAGCACGTCGGTACGCAAATGCGCTTTGTGACACAAGTGACGGTACGCATTTCAGATGACCACATACCCTGCGTACCAGTTATGTGCACCCCTGTACTACAGCAAAAGTATTCTCCGCTTCCTGCAACAACACCACGCCGTTATCAAAGATGTTCTATTGAGAAGACGATCACTACGTGACAAAAGTTTTCAAACCGTGGCTACTGAAATCAATCTTACTAACTGCTGTCTGTGCAATTTACTCCGAGTTGGCAGACTTTATTTTGCTTACTTTAACATCATGTCTCATGGTGGGGCTAAGCCATTTCTTGGTATGGGTGCAGCCTACCCCAGCCATACCCTGGCGCTGCCACTGGTGGCACGTATGGGGCGGGCCATTCTGCACATGCGTTAAATGCGTTAAATATTTTAACGCAATTAATTAAAAAAATTAATTACCGCCGTTAACGCGATAATTTTGACAGCACTAATATATATATGTGCTTCAGTCGCTGTATAAACAGATACACATGAAGTTAAACTAATCTTACTGGTTACATGCTTCCTTAACAGTGGCTGGAGGCCTGAACCGAAGTCTCCACAGTCTTGATCAATCTGAACACAAAAAACCCAAACTAGACCAGCCTGGAGAAGTTCTCCTTCTGTTCAAAGTACACAGCACTTTTTAACACCTTAGGCATCGCTGGGAAAAGTGAACTCTTAGACTGAGTCCTGATTACTGGTCAGGTAGATCTCTAATGTTCAGCAGAGCAACAGTGAAGTGAAGCTGAACATCTGTTGGAAAACCCAACATTTAGGAAACATCGTAAAGGAACAGTTTCAATAGTTGAGCCTTATTTCAAACAATAGCCTTATTTGCTATTGGGCACAGCAAAAGCATGGAGGGCCATTATCTCACACCCAGCACACCAGAGACCATTTGAAACGCTTGCATCTCAAAAAAGTGTTCAGACAAAAGGAACATTAAGGTTCAAGGCTTGTATTGTCATTTGTACATGTGTCGTTATGACGATGAAATGCTTAGGTCACAGGCTCCTCCCACAGTGCAACGCAATAACACAGATCACTAGAAGCACGATGCTTTAGAAAGTGCTGCTGAAGGCATTCTGTCATCAGACTGCATCTCTTTAAACACAGAATGTATTAGCCGTGTAGAAACTTAACAAAACGAGTGTGAGGAAAAGGTCGCAGAAGAACGTCAACAGATCACGAGTTGGGAGGGAGAACGTGTTGAGATGTGTGTCATATCAGTGCCGTCTGCTTCCTGTTGCAGCAACCATATGGACGTTTGTGCTGCTGGGACTGGCCTTCGTCTGCCTTCTTGTTGGCTTTCTGCTGCTGGGAATGGGGGCCATGGCCAACAAGTAGGACCTGAAGTCACACGATGACACTGCCAATGCAATGCATGTTGGGAAATGAATAGTTTTGATGGTTTAAAGGCTGTTCATCGTCAGTCTCCTGTTCTTTTCCCCTCAGGAGCCGTAGGAAAGATTGCGAAGTACAAGGCAGCAGCTGCTGGGACTCAGAGGAGCGAGGAGCTGGAGACCATCGTCCCCCTCAGAGAAGACCATCGTCCCCACCCAACGGGGAGGCGAGCGAGCTCAAAAGCAGGGCACATCATGGTCACATGGAAAGACGGGAACATCTCCTCCTTGTACTCTGATCCTGTAGCAGAGCAGGGGAAACAGGAAGTGGATCAGCAGGTGAAACAGGAAGTGGTTCAGGACCACAGTGAAACAGGAAGTGGTTCAGGACCACAGTGAAACAGGAAGTGGTTCAGGAACAGGGGTCAGGAGGAGAACAGGAAGAGGGGTCAGGAGGAGAAACAGGAAGAGGGTCAGGAGGAGAAACAGGAAGAGGGTCAGTGAGGAGAAACAGGAAGAGGGTCAGGAGGAGAAACAGGAAGTGGGTCAGGAAGAGGGTCAGGAGGAGAAAACAGGAAGTGGCAGCTGCTGAGGCAGTGATGACGATCCAAAAGCAGGTGTGAGATTACCATGCTGCTCAGGAGAGGTTATAAAGACAGCTTTCATCAGGCTAACTTTAACAGACCTCTAATACTCTGAAGTTAAAGCAATACTAAGATAATATAATCTTTTATGTATCATTTTCTATACATCATATATGTTTCCATCAAATAAAAAAATAAAATAAAGCAGTAATCGTCTCAACACGCATTTTCTTTGTTGCTAACAGTCAGATTGTGATATCTCTGATGTCTGTGTGGTGGATGTGAAGGATGAGTGCCCACAGGCGTTATCGTAGCTATGCTAAGTGGTTAGTGTGCAAAGAGGATTAGCGTAGTTTAACATCAAGACCTGTCAGGCTCTTCAAATTAGACTTATGAATGCTTTTGTTGAATCGGTCGACAAGTATACATTTTAGACCCACAAGCAGACAGTGATGTCACAGAGCCGATCTGAACATACAACCACAACGTGTTTCACTTCTGTTTGAATACAGACTCAACTATTCAGATACGAGTCTTCATTGGGCTCTCCGTCTCAAGCTAAGCTAGCTAAGCTAACTTCCTGAATTTAACAAACAGCTGCAACACTGCTCATATCTCCTTTTCCCAGCTGGTTTAATTGGGTTCTCTCTGCCCCCCCCCCGCCCCCCCCCCCCCCCCCCCCCCCCCAGGTAAAACGACTGACGTGGATGGAAATGAGTACAATCCCTGTTTAGGTTATAACAGCGTAGAGGACTATACCACATTGAATTGTGTCACATTCATACATCAACACATTAGTGGGTTAAAGTGCTGCTTTCTGATGACTCATTGAATGTGTCGCTTCTTATCTCTGAGGTAATGGACGATAAGCTGATCCCGTTTCCTGAATGCTGTGTGGTGATTGGCTCCATGGCGACAGGTGACTTGATTCAATGCTGCCGTGAAGACAGCAGATCTTTAACAAGCCTAAACGTTCCTCCCACTCTCCACAGATATAATGATACTGTTTCTACAGATTTTAATATATTTGTATGTTAATGTGTGTTGGTATAGAGCTTAAACAGTGTCAGTGATAGTACCATCGTCAATAAAAACAACTGTTGCACTGAAAACAACATTTGAACAGTAAAGGGAACATCAGCACAGAACATGTTTATGTTTTCACTTAAAGGTAGTAGGTAAGAATGGAGAAACCAGCTCGAGTGTGCTAGAATTGAAAGTACACAACCGAAACAAATCTGCCCTTCAGTCAGACTTCCTCACAGAGCCCCTCCCCCAACACGCACGAACGCGCACATGACCAATGAGGGCAATACGTTTGTGCACAGATGGAAGGCTGACAGGCAGGTAGGCCATCCAATCATCTGCCGCGGGCCGAGGCAGATGATTGGTCGTGCTTTTTACAGCGCCACGGCTTCCACAGATGAAATGTTTGTATATTGTCAAGCATTGAATGTATTCATTGCTATCGGATGTTAAGAGCATCCCATGGAATATAACTAAGTGTTTCTGAAGTGAATGACCTACCCCAACCTTTAATCCACTGAAAATAAAACTCAGAATGCAAAAAAACCTCTCTTTTGTCTGATGTCTTTCAGATTGTTATGTCACTTAAGTTCTAAAGGACAGTTTTGGTTCATTTGGAGGTGAGGTCTGCGATCGATGAATAAGCACGTTATACCCTCGACCACAACAGCATTACCGGCTTCACAGGAAAAGAAAGTGAACCGTGTGATGGCAGCTTCCAGTGTGTCCACACTTCTGAGGAACAATACTGTCTCACGTTCTGTTGTTCTGATGAGTTGTTCAGTTGTGCTGAATTGTCCGGTGTAGGAGGCCCTCCATATGATTCTCATCATGTTCATTGAGTTGTTAAGTGGGACAGAGACACACAAGACACCATTAGTCAGCTGACCTAACAGCTAGGAGCTACTGAAGTCATCAGCACAAAGTGAGACAGTGTGTATAGAGATCTGTGCCCTGTACTACGAAGCCAGTTCAACAGACCCTGATATCTGAGTTATCTGGCTTAACTAACCCTAACTAACAAGATCTCGCAAAGTGGTCCTACGACGCTGGTTATCAACTCGGTGAATCAACCCAGGGTTTATTCTGGCCCCAATCCCAAACCACGCCTACAACCCTACCCAGGGACGTGGCATGAATGCCTTCAAGACAGAGAGAGAAGAGATCTGAAGGAGGCAGCTAAAAGGACTGAACTTTGCAGAGCTGGATAAAAGGTTGCCGGCAGGGCCGCTGCAGGTGAAGCACTGTGATTATGTCAAGACACCTACATAAGGTTGGAGAAAACGAATAACTCATTAAAACAAATATTGAAATCATTGAAAATGCAAAGCCTCTATTGTGCTGAGTGAAGTTTAATATGTCTCTGCCTGGGGCTAACCCCAAGCCTCAGGTCAGAGCGCATTGAGGCTTGGTGATCTCGTGAAGTATACTAGCTGTAGTGTAATACGGATGAGACGGCCAGATAACTGGTCCACAAAGGCTTTCCAACAGGTTGTAAATATTCTATACAAGTAGGCAACATATTTATTTTCCCATGAATGACTATATAACCTTCTCCAATCTAAAATGTAACTGACTGCACTAGTATTCAGTTGTCTTTGTATGTTTTTATAGTAGTAATAATTAAGTGTAATGTTACTTAATTTGATTCTAATAATTCTGTTTAAGAATACGAATATATGTAAAATGTTTCTTTTGGAGACAGCTCCATCTTTGAACTCCTTTATAGTGAAAAGGAGATCACAACAGTAATAATGCTTTCATTATTTGAACACTTAGCAACAATGCTTATAAAGAGCTCTAAAACATTCTCTTAATTGTATTTGATAGATGGTGAGCCTGAGACAAAACACAATGATGCCAGAGCAGTTCAGACTCAGAGAATGAAGAAAGGATAGAGACAGAATCTGAAAATAAGGAGAAAGAGACGGGAATGAGAATGACGAGATGGAAGGGGAGGATATGGAGATTGAGAGGGAAGAGATGGAGAATGAGGCAGTAACATCAGAGTCCACAAGAGTGAAAGCTCCTTCAGAATTAGTTTTTTGCTACAGCTACCAAACCCCACCAATCCAGCCCATGTTCAGAAGAACAATATCAAGTACAATGAGGCCTTCGTCAAATTTTCAAACTCAATTGGACCCTGTCGTCCTCTGGTCCAGTTCCCAACAAATCAAGATGGGCGGTCTTTTCAGGGCCACTGGTATGATGAAAACCCCTGGTTGGAGTATTCTCCACAAAATGATGCTATGTACTGCTTCAGCTGTCGCATTTTCTGAATGACGATAAGTACAAGAGTAGGTCTACATGGAAGTCTGGAGGCAGGTGGAGGCAGCTGGAGGCAGGTGGAGGCAAGGTGGGGCAGCTGGAGGCAGGTGAGGGCAACTGGAGGCAGGTGGAGGCAGGTGGAGGCATATGGAGGCAGGAGGAGGTGGAGGCAGGTGGAGGCATATGGAGGCAGGTGGAGGCAGGTGGAGGTGGAGGCAGGTGGAGGCAGGTGGAGGCAGGCAAAAGTAAGAATGATGGAGCACTGCTGCAGTGAATCGCACATGATTGGCATGATAAATATAAGATAAAGCCATTGGACATGGCTTTGGCAGTAGCAGATTTCAGATTCAGATTCAGATTCAACTTTATTGTCATTACATAGTACATGTAGGCCTACTAGTGACGAAATGTAAGTTTAGGCATCTGACCAGAAGTGCAAAATAGCAGTGCAGGAGTCTACATAATGAGAATAATTATACATGGATTTGCAAGCAGCAAAAGAAAGGGAGAGGCAGAAAAACAGAGATCATCTTCCGGTTAATAAAGATCACATTATATCTTGCAAGACAAGGCTTGGCTTTCAGGGGTGCCTTTTTCCAGTTTAGAGCAATAGCCCCGCTAAATGTCTGTGCACGTCCCTAACCCTACCCCTACACACTCGCCCTCCGCGACGGAGTGAACTCTGTGGAGTGACACTCGCAGCCCAACGAGGCTCCCTCCTGTCAGATGGAGAGAGTAAATACAGCGGCAAGCTTTGGGAAGGCCTCCCCTCTCTCCGGCAGAAACAGGAAGTGCCGTAAATGGGGCGAAGCCTGCGAGCACCAATGATACATTAACACGTGACGCACCTCGTCCCTCTTACAACCAACCAAACACATTCTCCTAAACATGCCGCTCTATTTAAGCTGCCAGGTCTTCCTGCCTCTGCCTCGCCAGGCTGCTGCAGCTGCTGCTGCTGCAGCCTCTGCCGCCATGCTGCTGCTGCTGCCGCCGCCGCCGCCGCTGCTGCCGCATTTTGCATGATAGGAGACCTTTAACATTTAGGGACATAATGTAAACACACTGAGATATTAAGTTGGTAGGAATAATTGAAACCAAGTATTTGGAATTAATTGAACTTTTTTTTTTTGCTTGGCGTAGTTTTGGCGCCGCCCTCTATATCTGCAAGCATTATTCTTACATAAAAAAAAAATTCGAACATAAGGGGAAATTAGTTAAAAATCTAAAGCGGTCGAAGAGCCTCGGCTTTAGGTGTTCACAGTCAGAACATGCTTGAGCGCTGTGCATTGATGGGTATCGGTCAAGTGTTTATAAAATTGAGCGTTGAGGAAAGAAAGGTTAGAGAACTATGAAGAGGCAAAAGCCATCCGGGGCGCAGTATAAAAAGAGAAGAAAAGAAGAAGAGAAACGTGCCAAGGTGAAAGGTATGCAATTCTGATTGTATTGTCAACATTAGCGACTGGATCATGTAATCATGCTAGTTAGCCAAGCCAACGTTAGCTAGCCAGCGTTTGTTATTGCCATTCAGTCGAAACTGTCACAGGCTATTTTCGTTGTGTCATGAAATAGAAATATTAGTAATAATAACAATGTTAGTTTTGGTGTAGCGAGCTAGCCAGTGTGGTGGAATGTTAGTTAGTTGGTAACGTTAGCTAACGTTAAGTTTACCTCAGAAAGCACATTGACTATCCGAGTCAAACCCTGTCATAATGTGCGCTAACGTTAGCTAACTAGCTCAGGGGTTCTGAACTCCAGTCCTCTTGAATGTTTTCGTTCCAACCCAGAACTAACACACCTGATTCAACTGTTCTAATAAGATAGGCATAGCTCTTGATTAGTTGAATCAGACCTGTCAGGCTGTCCAAATGCTTACTAACTAAATAATAGCTACATTTAACAAATGGAAATTATTCAATGTTGATAATACACATTTTGTTATATCATTTTAGATTCACTTTTAAAATATCTGGGACTGATTTTGAAGAGGCTGGAGGAGTTGCAGATTGCCTTTGATGACTGCAGAGGACAGTCATATGACAACGGCGCAAATATGAGAGGGAAGAACAAGGGAGTACAGGCCAGGCTACTGCAGTTGAACCCAAGAGCTTTGTTTGTGCCTTGTGGCTATGTAACTATTGTTAATAGTTCTATTGCTCGAAGTGGAGTCGAAAGAGATGAGTTTTCAGTCTGGAAGGTGTGTGAGCTTTCTGCTGTCCTGATGTCAATGGGAGCTCATTCCACCATCTTGGAGCCAGGACAGCAAACCCACGTGTTTCTGCTGATGGGAACTCGGGTCCCCCTCGCAGCGAGGGTGCAGCGAGTCGTTTGGCTGATGCAGAGCGAAGGGCACGTGCTGGGGTGCACGGTTTAACCATGTCCTGGATGTAGGAAGGGCCAGATCCATGCAGCATGGTACGCAAGTACCAGTGTCTTGAAGTGGATTCTAGCAGTTACCGGAAGCCAGTGGAGGGAGCGGAGGAGCGGCGTGGTGTGGGAACATTTAGGAAGGTTGAAGACCAGACGAGCCGCTGCATTCTGGATGAGCTGCAGAGGTCGGATGGCACATGCAGGTAGACCAGCCAGGAGGGAGTTGCAGTAGTCTAGGCGTGAGGTGACGAGAGCCTGGACCAGAACCTGCGTTGAACACCTTAAGCCATGGAGGGCAATCTGATTTGGATGAGAAGGAGCTGGCTCAAGAGTGGAACATTTACCTGACTTGCCATCAAAGAGCATGACAACTCTTGAGTTGTTGAAATTCATACACACAAAGCAGCTCACCGAAAATATATCCCAACTTGTGTATTGCTCTGCGGATCAGTGCAACGCTACCAGTAACAGCAGCTTCAGCCGAGAGGAGTTTTTCCAAATTAAAACTCTTGAAAACATTCCTGAGGTCAACCATGGCTCAAGAACGCCTCAGTGGTCTGGCTGTGATCAGTGTTAACCATGAGGTTGGTGGTCAGATTTCACATGATGATGTGATTGATGACTTTGCAGCGAGGAAGCCAGAAGGATTGCACTGTAGATGGAAACCAGTAGGAGCTAATATGTAGGCTAACCTTGTGTGATGATAGGGAGTGGAATGTAAATAGTTCTTGAGACAAAGTGAATTTGTAATTTTTATTTGTTTGTTTATTTAGCATATTATATTTTGATTATTTGACATGTGCAACATATTTTACAATACATAATTGTCTTTTAAAGCAAATTTGCACTTTATTTTCTTGTTTGTTATTGTTATTATTGTTTGTTAGCTAAGTTTTTTGTTTTAATTCTTTAGTGTGTACTTTACATTTCTTCTTAATTTTCTTTGAAAGAAAATGTGCACATTCTTTTATTGTTTGTTATTGTTATTATTATTATTATTGTTTGTTAGCTAAGTTGTTTATTTGTTTTAATTCTTTAGTGTGCACTTTAGTTTACATTTATTCTTAGCTCTTGTACTGTATAACTGTTAAGATTAGGGGTGTAACGGTATCCGTATTCGTCCCGTACCGTCGCGGTTCGGACGTCACGGTTCGGCACATGCAGTCACACGGCGAATACGCCTTTTTTTACGAGTGGGAAAAAAGTCTGTCACTCAGGGCAGTATTACACTATATATAATCCAGGGGGCGGTATTGCGCCTAAAAGCCAGCCGCCCGTAAATAACAAATGAAGAACAAGAACAAAACGAACACAATACTTGAAGAAGAAAAGTTAGTAGCTATGGCGAGTTCACACAACACTCAGGAGCTAGAAGACCCACCTGCTTCTTTTAAATCAGCTGTGTGGGAACATGTCGGGTTCCCTGTGGACTACAACAATGATGGGGTGCGAGTTGTGGATCGGACGAGGACGGTGTGTCGGCGTTGTTCGACAGCAGTGCGGTATGCTAGTGGTAACACGTCAAACATGCTCAGTCACATCCGAGTCAGTCTCAGTCCCCAGCGAGAGGGTTTCCTCGACGGCAGGTGCCATAGTTACCGCCAACAGATCTGCCCTCACTGCTGACAACGTAGACACACTCATCTTTCTGAAGAACAACTTGAAAGTAGAGTAAAGCTTGAGTATCTTTATTCAGGCATAATGGCCTCACACACTCACAAGGTAATTACACATGTTAGACATTGCTCCTAAAGGTACTGATTTTATTTTGTTTTATATTTATATAAATATTATTATTATTTATTTTTATATTTTGACATCAGGAGATGTTATACAGTTCTGTATTGCCTTTTATTGATTGTGATTGAAACACTTTCTTATTATTTATTTTAATATGTTCAAGACATTCTTTTTAGTTGTACAGCATATTTAACCTTTTAGTTTGACATCAGCCAATATAAATAATATGGCCATGACTGTGTGTGTTACTGTTTGTGGTTTGTTTTTAACTGTGTAATACAGTTAATGATTCCAAATGTTAGAGTTCCTTATTTTCATACCAAAACTTGCATTACTGTTACAAATAAATAACAGCAACAAAAAATTATGCATTTGGGACTTTTTTTTGCTTTTCCTTGTTGTACCGAACCCGTACCGAACCGTGACCCCCAAACCGAGGTATGGACCGAACCGTGACTTCTGTGAACCGTTACACCCCTAGTTAAGATGTTTTGATTTTGGGGGGGGGGGGGGGGGGGCGCAGTGGTGAAGCTCGCCTAGGGCACCAAATGTGCTAGGTCCGCCCCTGATAAGGAGCACTGTACAGCGAGGACATGACTTATAGCTTTCTCACTTTAATTAGTTGTCTTCTGTTTGCTGCTTTAAGCCCATTGGTGCTCCAGTACAGGCTGCAGGGCCACAGCAGAACTGTACTGTAGTAGCAGGACGATCCTGCGTGTCCTTCACTCACGTGCTCAGTGAAACAGTGGCATGCTCCCTATGTGTGCCAGAGAACAGCCTATTGTTACACTGTGACTCTTCCTGCTGCTCAAGGACAAATGTGCAGCTGTCCCACATACAAAAAGCAATATGACTCATCAGCACATTCACAGCTCCTCTTTCTCCTCTGGCAGCGTGTCATCATTATGTACTCGAGGTGTGCTATCTATAGTCTGTCCAGAGCCGCCTGTCAGCTCGCTGGGTCGGAGCTGCTCAGCCTCTCTGACCACCCACAGGCAGGCTTTCTTCTGTGTCAGAGCTCTCTTGTAGTGAGTGTGTGGCTCAGCTGGGATGTGATGAAGACCCACAGCAGGGAGGAGATGGAGTCCAGCAGCTGTCCAGCTCACTGTCTGAGGGTCAGTGTTTGTGACAGCTCCTTCGTTGTGGATAAGATCCTTCTGGCTGAGAAGTGTGAGTATTTCAGAGCCTTGTTCCAGTCCGGAATGAGAGAGTGCCAGCAGCAGCACCTCCAGCTGCAGGGGGTGGGCGCGCCAGGCTTCCTGCTCATGCTGAGGGTCCTTAGGGGGGAGCGCCCCCTGCTGAGCGCCGACCAGATCGTGGAGGCCATCGAGTGTACGGCTTTCCTGCAGGTGCCGGCTCTCACCGAGCACTTGATGAACACGGTGAACTCTGAGAACTGCCTGCTCATGTTCCACACAGCGTCCACATTCGGGGTGAGGGAGCTCGCCCACGGCTCCGCCCTGTTCATCAGAGACATGTACTCCGAGCTGGAGGAGGACCTGCACACCTTACCCGACTCGCTGGTGGAGTACATCCAGTCCCTGCTCCCCAGCAGCTACATGGCCGTGTGCAGCCACTCCCCGTGCACAGAGCAGCTGCAGGACCCCCAGAGGACCGTGAACTTCCTGGACGAGGACAGCAGGGAGTGGAAGGTGCTGACTCATCTCCCGGTGAGCACCAGCACCACCATGGCAGGCGTGGCAGTCCTAGACAACAAACTTTACATCATCGGGGGGGTGCATGATGTGAGCAAAAAGGTGGTGGAGAGTGGTTTCTGTTACAGCCCTGCAGAAAACACTTGGACCACCTTTTGCGGCCCCCAGACGCTGCGCTACAACCTGACTCTGATTGGACACCAGGGCTGCCTGTACGCCCTGGGAGGAGAGAACAACAGGAAGGCCCTGTCCTCTGTGGAGAGGTTCAGGGTGGAGACGGGGAACTGGGGGTTTGTCTCCCCCCTCCCTTGCCCGGCAGCCCAGGTGGTGTCTGCGGTAGCTATGAGCAGGATCTTCATCTGTCTGTGGAGAGGGAGGGGTGCCACAGACATACACGAGTACGTGTCGGAGCGCGACCAGTGGCTCCTGGTCACCACGCTCACCAGGGAGCACAGTTACGCTCTTTACATGGTGGCCCACAGGGATCATCTGTACGTGGTGCGCAATGGGCCCTGCGATGACTTCCTGCTGTGTGTGATGGACTGCTACAGCCTGAGCTCCGGCCAGTGGACGGCTGTGTGCGGTCACTACGGCAACAGCAAGGGCTCCCTGCTCACCGCTGTGGCGAGAGGAGACTCGGTGTTCACTCTGAGCCGCCACGTCACCACAGAGTACACCGTGGAGGAGCACCGGTGGAGAGTGGCGCGGGAGATGAAAGGGTTCGGTAGGATTGGATCCATATATACATTTCTGATGAAGCTTCCTAAAGCCACCGTCTGGCCTGTGGGAGGCTCTCCAGATGTGACCCAGCCCCTCAGAGCCTGTCCCAGAGTCTCCTCACAATGCTCAGACAGTAACTAATATACCGTCTGCTTTGGTTCTACAGTAACCCAACGAGAAAAGACTTCCACCACGGGGTAGAGATGGATGTCCTGCTGTGTCCTTCGCACAGTCATCATCCACTGATGGTCAACTCTTGAGTCCTAAACCCGGACATGAGCTGGAATATTGAAATGCCTGAAATAAGATCTGTGGTCGACACAAGATGGAGGAGGAGATTGGAGTTATGCTTTAATAACCAGCGATGACGACATGCTGTTATCAATCTGTGGGAAGCAGAGAGAGTAGAAAGAAAATCAAGGTTTCAATTTACAAAAAGAAAAAACACACACTGCCTCGCCTAATGTCTTTAATAAAGTAATCCCAAATACAAAGTACTCGGGTCGCATGAGAATACTTTCACATGTTCACATAATAAACACAGGACTGAAAGGGTGCAATATGGGATCATCTTCCTCATCATCATCCTCATCATCATCCTCATCATCGTCGTACACAGCATAATGCAGTGAATGTACTGTTGGCCAGGTCCAGATGGGTTATTCTGTGTGCGTATCAACTGGACTTGATATGTATTCCTGCGGCGGATCTTTGGTTCCAGTTGAGGTGTGGAGTGTGCAGACCTTCCGTCAGGCCACGCGCATCATCAGCTCCTCCAGGGCGCGCTCCCGGTGGTTGTCATGGACCAGCAGCACCTCTTTGATGGCGTTCTGCTGGAAGCCCATCTCGTGGAACTGACTCAGCAGGTGGAGGAACTCCTCGGCCTCCAGAGGGAGACAACATGTTGGTTTTTTATAGCATTTCATCGATACATCTTGCAGTGTGTGTGTGTGTGTGTGTCGTCCTCTGCAGGGCTTACCTTTGTCTCGGAGTTTTGAAACATCTCCAGAGCTTCTTCCACCAGACTCTTATCATAACCCAGCTGACACAGGTGGTCGCAGGCCAGCAGGTAGCTCAGGACCTGCACACACACACACACACACACACACACACACACACACACACACACACACACACACACACACACACACACACACACACACACACACACACACACACACACACACACACACACACACACACACACACACACACACACACACACACACACACACACACACACACACACACACACACACACACACACACACACACACACACACACACACACACACACACACACACACACACACGTTTTAACTATTTGAATTTAAACGTCAGCAAAGTATGGTGTTAGTTGTACTATTATACAGTACATATATTTATCATTAGATAATAATAATAAGTTAAGTAATGTAGTAACTATTAATGTTAAGCTTTATCATATCAAATAAATGGGATTATTATCATTATTAAATCTAACATATTATATTTTATTATATGATATACTATTTTGTACTATTAAATGATATTCTATTGTATTATTGATGATGTGTTTTTGTTGTAAAATGCATATAGCAATATGTTGGCAGCAAGCGTCTCCAGCGTGCCCCCCCCCTGCACGGCGGGGTCACGGCAAGCGTCTCCAGCGTGCCCCCCCCCTGCACGGCGGGGTCACGGCAAGCGTCTCCAGCGTGCCCCCCCCCTGCACGGCGGGGTCACGGCAAGCGTCTCCAGCGTGCCCCCCCCCTGCACGGCGGGGTCACGGCAAGCGTCTCCAGCGTGCCCCCCCCCTGCACGGCGGGGTCACGGCAAGCGTCTCCAGCGTGCCCCCCCCCTGCACGGCGGGGTCACGGCAAGCGTCTCCAGCGTGCCCCCCCCCTGCACGGCGGGGTCACGGCAAGCGTCTCCAGCGTGCCCCCCCCCTGCACGGCGGGGTCACGGCAAGCGTCTCCAGCGTGCCCCCCCCCTGCACGGCGGGGTCACGGCAAGCGTCTCCAGCGTGCCCCCCCCCTGCACGGCGGGGTCACGGCAAGCGTCTCCAGCGTGCCCCCCCCCCTGCACGGCGGGGTCACGGCAAGCGTCTCCAGCGTGCCCCCCCCCTGCACGGCGGGGTCACGGCAAGCGTCTCCAGCGTGCCCCCCCCTGCACGGCGGGGTCACGGCAAGCGTCTCCAGCGTGCCCCCCCCCCTGCACGGCGGGGTCACGGCAAGCGTCTCCAGCGTGCCCCCCCCCCCTGCACGGCGGGGTCACGGCAAGCGTCTCCAGCGTGCCCCCCCCCTGCACGGCGGGGTCACGGCAAGCGTCTCCAGCGTGCCCCCCCCCTGCACGGCGGGGTCACGGCAAGCGTCTCCAGCGTGCCCCCCCCCTGCACGGCGGGGTCACGGCAAGCGTCTCCAGCGTTCCCCCCCCCCCTGCACGGCGGGGTCACGGCAAGCGTCTCCAGCGTGCCCCCCCCCCTGCACGGCGGGGTCACGGCAAGCGTCTCCAGCGTGCCCCCCCCCTGCACGGCGGGGTCACGGCAAGCGTCTCCAGCGTGCCCCCCCCCTGCACGGCGGGGTCACGGCAAGCGTCTCCAGCGTGCCCCCCCCCTGCACGGCGGGGTCACGGGAAACACGGAGCACCACGGAGCTTCACAGGCCTAGTATACTGCGTTTTGGTTTCCTTCCCACGGCGACTGGCCACTCTTCAGCTATACAACATAACTGAAGATATTATCAGCCAATCACATTTCAGAAACTGCTGATTTTCACGCAAAATCATCTCTAGGGTTTACAGAGAATGGTCCAATTAGGGTAATCACCAAGTGAGCGGCAGCTCTCTGCGAGAAAAGGCCTTGTTGGTGCCAGAGGTCAGAGGAGAGAGGCCTTGTTGGTGCCAGAGGTCAGAGGAGAGAGGCCTTGTTGGTGCCAGAGGTCAGAGGAGAGAGGCCTTGTTGGTGCCAGAGGTCAGAGGAGAGATGCCTTGTTGGTGCCAGAGGTCAGAGGAGAGAGGCCTTGTTGGTGCCAGAGGTCAGAGCAGAGATGGCCTTGTTGGTGCCAGAGGTCAGAGGAGAGATGCCTTGTTGGTGCCAGAGGTCAGAGGAGAGATGCCTTGTTGGTGCCAGAGGTCAGAGGAGAGAGGCCTTGTTGGTGCCAGAGGTCAGAGGAGAGAGGCCTTGTTGGTGCCAGAGGTCAGAGGAGAGAGGCCTTGTTGGTGCCAGAGGTCAGAGGAGAGAGGCCTTGTTGGTGCCAGAGGTCAGAGGAGAGATGCCTTGTTGGTGCCAGAGGTCAGAGGAGAGAGGCCTTGTTGGTGCCAGAGGTCAGAGGAGAGAGGCCTTGTTGGTGCCAGAGGTCAGAGGAGAGATGCCTTGTTGGTGCCAGAGGTCAGAGGAGAGAGGCCTTGTTGGTGCCAGAGGTCAGAGGAGAGATGCCTTGTTGGTGCCAGAGGTCAGAGGAGAGATGCCTTGTTGGTGCCAGAGGTCAGAGGAGAGAGGCCTTGTTGGTGCCAGAGGTCAGAGGAGAGAGGCCTTGTTGGTGCCAGAGGTCAGAGGAGAGAGGCCGTGTTGGTGCCAGAGGTCAGAGGAGAGAAGGCCTTGTTGGTGCCAGAGGTCAGAGGAGAGAGGCCTTGTTGGTGCCAGAGGTCAGAGGAGAGAGGCCTTGTTGGTGCCAGAGGTCAGAGGAGAGAGGCCTTGTTGGTGCCAGAGGTCAGAGGAGAGAGGCCTTGTTGGTGCCAGAGGTCAGAGGAGAGAGGCCTTGTTGGTGCCAGAGGTCAGAGGAGAGAGGCCTTGTTGGTGCCAGAGGTCAGAGGAGAGAGGCCTTGTTGGTGCCAGAGGTCAGAGGAGAGAGGCCTTGTTGGTGCCAGAGGTCAGAGGAGAGAGGCCTTGTTGGTGCCAGAGGTCAGAGGAGAGAGGCCTTGTTGGTGCCAGAGGTCAGAGGAGAGAGGCCTTGTTGGTGCCAGAGGTCAGAGGAGAGAGGCCTTGTTGGTGCCAGAGGTCAGAGGAGAGAGGCCTTGTTGGTGCCAGAGGTCAGAGGAGAGAGGCCTTGTTGGTGCCAGAGGTCAGAGGAGAGAGGCCTTGTTGGTGCCAGAGGTCAGAGGAGAGAGGCCTTGTTGGTGCCAGAGGTCAGAGGAGAGAGGCCTTGTTGGTGCCAGAGGTCAGAGGAGAGAGGCCTTGTTGGTGCCAGAGGTCAGAGAGAGATGCCTTGTTGGTGCCAGAGGTCAGAGGAGAGAGGCCTTGTTGGTGCCAGAGGTCAGAGGAGAGAGGCCTTGTTGGTGCCAGAGGTCAGAGGAGAGAGGCCTTGTTGGTGCCAGAGGTCAGAGGAGAGATGCCTTGTTGGTGCCAGAGGTCAGAGGAGAGAGGCCTTGTTGGTGCCAGAGGTCAGAGGAGAGAGGCCTTGTTGGTGCCAGAGGTCAGAGGAGAGAGGCCTTGTTGGTGCCAGAGGTCAGAGGAGAGAGGCCTTGTTGGTGCCAGAGGTCAGAGGAGAGAGGCCTTGTTGGTGCCAGAGGTCAGAGGAGAGAGGCCTTGTTGGTGCCAGAGGTCAGAGGAGAGAGGCCTTGTTGGTGCCAGAGGTCAGAGGAGAGAGGCCTTGTTGGTGCCAGAGGTCAGAGGAGAGAGGCCTTGTTGGTGCCAGAGGTCAGAGGAGAGAGGCCTTGTTGGTGCCAGAGGTCAGAGGAGAGAGGCCTTGTTGGTGCCAGAGGTCAGAGCAGAGAGGCCTTGTTGGTGCCAGAGGTCAGAGGAGAGAGGCCTTGTTGGTGCCAGAGGTCAGAGGAGAGAGGCCTTGTTGGTGCCAGAGGTCAGAGGAGAGAGGCCTTGTTGGTGCCAGAGGTCAGAGGAGAGAGGCCTTGTTGGTGCCAGAGGTCAGAGGAGAGAGGCCTTGTTGGTGCCAGAGGTCAGAGGAGAGAGGCCTTGTTGGTGCCAGAGGTCAGAGGAGAGAGGCCTTGTTGGTGCCAGAGGTCAGAGGAGAGAGGCCTTGTTGGTGCCAGAGGTCAGAGGAGAGAGGCCTTGTTGGTGCCAGAGGTCAGAGGAGAGAGGCCTTGTTGGTGCCAGAGGTCAGAGGAGAGAGGCCTTGTTGGTGCCAGAGGTCAGAGGAGAGAGGCCTTGTTGGTGCCAGAGGTCAGAGGAGAGAGGCCTTGTTGGTGCCAGAGGTCAGAGGAGAGAGGCCTTGTTGGTGCCAGAGGTCAGAGGAGAGAGGCCTTGTTGGTGCCAGAGGTCAGAGGAGAGAGGCCTTGTTGGTGCCAGAGGTCAGAGGAGAGAGGCCTTGTTGGTGCCAGAGGTCAGAGGAGAGAGGCCTTGTTGGTGCCAGAGGTCAGAGGAGAGAGGCCTTGTTGGTGCCAGAGGTCAGAGGAGAGAGGCCTTGTTGGTGCCAGAGGTCAGAGGAGAGAGGCCTTGTTGGTGCCAGAGGTCAGAGGAGAGATGCCTTGTTGGTGCCAGAGGTCAGAGGAGAGAGGCCTTGTTGGTGCCAGAGGTCAGAGGAGAGAGGCCTTGTTGGTGCCAGAGGTCAGAGGAGAGAGGCCTTGTTGGTGCCAGAGGTCAGAGGAGAGATGCCTTGTTGGTGCCAGAGGTCAGAGGAGAGAGGCCTTGTTGGTGCCAGAGGTCAGAGGAGAGAGGCCTTGTTGGTGCCAGAGGTCAGAGGAGAGAGGCCTTGTTGGTGCCAGAGGTCAGAGGAGAGATGCCTTGTTGGTGCCAGAGGTCAGAGGAGAGAGGCCTTGTTGGTGCCAGAGGTCAGAGGAGAGAGGCCTTGTTGGTGCCAGAGGTCAGAGGAGAGAGGCCTTGTTGGTGCCAGAGGTCAGAGGAGAGAGGCCTTGTTGGTGCCAGAGGTCAGAGGAGAGAGGCCTTGTTGGTGCCAGAGGTCAGAGGAGAGAGGCCTTGTTGGTGCCAGAGGTCAGAGGAGAGAGGCCTTGTTGGTGCCAGAGGTCAGAGGAGAGAGGCCTTGTTGGTGCCAGAGGTCAGAGGAGAGATGCCTTGTTGGTGCCAGAGGTCAGAGGAGAGAGGCCTTGTTGGTGCCAGAGGTCAGAGGAGAGAGGCCTTGTTGGTGCCAGAGGTCAGAGCAGAGATGCCTTGTTGGTGCCAGAGGTCAGAGGAGAGAGGCCTTGTTGGTGCCAGAGGTCAGAGGAGAGAGGCCTTGTTGGTGCCAGAGGTCAGAGGAGAGAGGCCTTGTTGGTGCCAGAGGTCAGAGGAGAGAGGCCTTGTTGGTGCCAGAGGTCAGAGGAGAGATGCCTTGTTGGTGCCAGAGGTCAGAGGAGAGAGGCCTTGTTGGTGCCAGAGGTCAGAGGAGAGAGGCCTTGTTGGTGCCAGAGGTCAGAGGAGAGAGGCCTTGTTGGTGCCAGAGGTCAGAGGAGAGAGGCCTTGTTGGTGCCAGAGGTCAGAGGAGAGAGGCCTTGTTGGTGCCAGAGGTCAGAGCAGAGAGGCCTTGTGGTGCCAGAGGTCAGAGGAGAGAGGCCTTGTTGGTGCCAGAGGTCAGAGGAGAGAGGCCTTGTTGGTGCCAGAGGTCAGAGGAGAGAGGCCTTGTTGGTGCCAGAGGTCAGAGGAGAAGAGGCCTTGTTGGTGCCAGAGGTCAGAGGAGAGAGGCCTTGTTGGTGCCAGAGGTCAGAGGAGAGATGCTTTGTTGGTGCCAGAGGTCAGAGGAGAGAGGCCTTGTTGGTGCCAGAGGTCAGAGCAGAGAGGCCTTGTTGGTGCCAGAGGTCAGAGGAGAGAGGCCTTGTTGGTGCCAGAGGTCAGAGGAGAGAGGCCTTGTTGGTGCCAGAGGTCAGAGGAGAGAGGCCTTGTTGGTGCCAGAGGTCAGAGGAGAGAGGCCTTGTTGGTGCCAGAGGTCAGAGGAGAGAGGCCTTGTTGGTGCCAGAGGTCGGAGGAGAGAGGCCTTGTTGGTGCCAGAGGTCAGAGGAGAGAGGCCTTGTTGGTGCCAGAGGTCAGAGGAGAGAGGCCTTGTTGGTGCCAGAGGTCAGAGGAGAGAGGCCAGACTGGTTCAAGGTAACAAGGCAACAGTTACTCAAATAACCACTGGTTACAGCCAAGGTATGCAGAAGACCACCTCTGAACCACAACACGACATTCGGACGGTGGGTCAGAATGTGGCGCACAAACATGAGCATGGACCCGTCCGGCCTTGGATCAGGGGTTCAGGCGGTGGGGGTTAATAGTTTGGGGGATAGTCTCTTGGCTTACTTTGGGCTCCTTAGCACCAATTGATCTTCGTCTCAACACCACAGCCTCCCTGAGATGTGTTGCTGAGCGTGTCCATCCCTTTATGACCACAGTGGACCTCTGGCTCCTCCTGCAGGACCACACGCCGTGTCTCAAGGCTCAAATCATCTCCAGCTGGTTTATTTAACATGACGATGCGTTCACTCAAATGGCCTCCAGTCACCAGCTCTCAATCCCGTCTCTGAGGAATGTTCCAGCACCTTGTCGAGTCAAAGGGGGTCCAACCCGGTGCCAGCCAGGTGAACCTAATAAAGTGGTCGGTATGTAGAAGGTGTATACTGTATACATATAGAAATAAATATAGATAACATCTGAGTTATTGTATGTGCAGTGATGGCAGGCTCTGCATGTCTGATTGGACAACACAGTTAATACGGAGGTCACAGGTCAAACTGTTACTGTTGGCCACTCGTGAGGCTAAACCCGTGATGAAACCCACTCTACATGCAGAGTGGCTGCACACATTCAGCTCGTCATTGCCTCTATACTCACAGCTGTTTAATGCTAACGGCTAACGGCTAATGTCTAAACATCGACTGACACATCAAAACAGTACTGAGCTGGATTCAATGATGCTGCTCCTTTCACTGGAGAGCAGAAGCTGTTATATATAATACAGATGTATAGCCAAGGGACAACCTTTGGGTTGACTGACCCCCTAAACGCACCAGGAGCGCCTGCGCCACGCTACGGCCGCGCCGGTCGTAAGGATCGCGGCCACTCTAGTCAAAGGGTGCTGTTCCACCACACGCGCCGCGTTACGGCTCAGACGCGTCCCAGAAGCGGCTCGGCGCAGCGCTTCTCGAAAATTAGGATGATCCTATTTTGCCGCGGCGCAGCCGTAAGGTCGGGCAGGCAGCCCCCCCCTCGCAGGAAGTGGGAAGGTGAGCATCCGGGCCATCCCGCATATATACTAATTTAGCAGACCCCCT
>NW_027263217.1:0-18651 GCF_902827115.2 Pseudochaenichthys georgianus
ACTTTACATTTCTGTAAAGTGATCCCTCACTAGCCTACTTTAATTAAATGGTTGATATGCATGCAGATCACAGTACAGCTCGTTCAGTAAAACACGTACACATACATTATTTTGTATTTTTATTGAAGTACTTTATAGAACCTGATGACAAGGTCAATTTTACTTTCCACTATGTCCACCTTTATTTTTCACAATCAATGGGAGGACTTTATTGAGGCCTGTAATCAATCGACTACATGTCTCTTGGGTCAGTCTTGTCTTCCAAAAATCCTCTATTGCTTGCATCAGCTCCTGCTTTGAGCCTGGTTTAGCCTCCTTCCGAATGTAGTCTTTCATCAAGTGGCAGACCAGCTCGATAGGATTCAAATCCGGAGATTCTGGTGGAGTTTTAACCCAGTTGATTCCCTCCGCAGCAATTCCAGCTGCAGCCGCGCTGTGCTTCGGGTCATTGTCCTGGAAGAAGCGGTGATCCGACCCAAAATGTTCCCTGATGTAGGGACCTGCAGCTTCCTTGATTATACTGCTTTCAAAGTAGATTCTATCCATGATTCCTTCAAAGATAACCTAAGGGCCTGGACCGTGGCGCGAAATCAATCCCCAGACATGCAACTTTATTGGATGTTTCGGCTGAGGCTTTGCAACAGAATGGTCCTTTTTGTTGAAACTGTACCTTGCAAAGTGTTCCAGAGCTACTGTGGATTCATCCGTAAATAGCACATCATGCCAACTTTCCCCAGACTCGATCCACTGGAGGGCTTGTCTCAGCCTTGCCTCTTTGTTGTGGTCTCTTATCATGGGAGTGAAACGGGTCCTGCCATATTTCCACCCAAGTTTTCTCCTGGCCTTGCGTATGCTGCTCAGTCCTAGTGAAACCCCAAAGTCCGCCTGGATTTTCCGCTTTACGCCATGAGCCGTGAGTTCGTCGTCAGCCTTTGTCGCATTTTCGATCGCAGTCACGATATTGCTGTAAAAGAAAAAGACAAAAGCCATCAGGGAAATGCAGAACTGTGACATGTCAGCTGTTTACGATACGTGCTACAGTATAGCCATACTATTAAATAAGGTATAGGCTACTTACTCTTGGAGTTTCCTTGGACCTGAGCGGATGGGTGGTTTCTCCTGAAAGTGATTTCTTAGAGTGCTCTGTGAAACTTCGATCGAGGAAGAATGGAAGCTCCCAATTTTTACCAGTCCCGGAGACCACGTCTTGCACAGGTGAGCTGACAGATTGTTAATAACCTATACTCTGCCCTTTAGACCTATTGTATGTGTGATTATTTGTGTATATACATTTCACCTGTGCTTATGTCTAATTGTGTTATATTCTGCATTCATAGGCAAAACGAAGCTCTCCCTTCAAGTCCGCCCGCAGGTGGCTGCAAAAAAAAGAAGCTGTCTGAAAGCCCTGCGCCCACAAAGCAAGCAAAGTCAGACTTGTTAAAAAGAAAGCGGTACGTGAATTATTCCTCATTGTCAATCATTGATATTTACACCATCTCTCTGCTATAAAATATATTGTTTATTTCCATGTGACCACTGGTATTCATATTTTTGTTCTGTTTCCTATCAGGCCATCACACTTAAGCTGCTCCCGGTGTCTGCCACATGCACGGCTGGATTGGGTGACGCGGAAATCCGCGCTATTAAAATCCGTTTGACCGCAACGGAGGCACAATTGTCCGCCTTGATTCAGGAGCAGGCCTCCATGATGTCGGCACTGGAGACGGCAGAGTCAGAGCGGGCTTCCATGATGTCGGCACTGGAGACCGCAGAGTCAGAGCGGTCTTCCTCACGGTTGATACTAGAGACTCTTTCTCAAAGACTTTCGAATATTGAAAGAGGGACACCACCAGCACAGCAGGAACAGCTGGACACCAGTCCGTACCAAACCAGGCGAAGACTGTTTGGGTACCATGTGGGCGAAGCAGACCCACAGCCTCTGGAGCCAGAAGCGACAACCCCGTTCACTCCCATACTGGTGTTGGCGGCAACACCATTGCCACCGGTCCATTCCAGTGCCAGTGGTCACTCCAGGGTCGGCGGTTCACTCCAGGGTCGGCGGTCACTCCAGGGTCGGCGGTCCCTCCAGGGTCGGCGATCACTCCATGGTCGGCGGTCACTCCTGATGAACCCACCAGGGCTGTTTCCTCAGAACGAGAGGAAAGTTTTTACCAGGACAGCTTTTTTAAGGGACAGCATCGCCCTGAGATCTATGCTGCTAATCAACACACTCTCACCTCCCTAAGCGTCCAATAGCGACGTTTGGTCAGTGTCCGTGGCGTCCAATTGTGACGCTCCTAGGCTCCTTCAGCGTCATAAAGGGACGCAAATAGCTTTAAAACTGATTGCAATGTATTCCCATCTGCGTCGGGATTTGACGCTCATGGAAGCACGGCATTCGTTTATGTCGGCTGCCCTTAAAGGTAATGTGAGCGTCCATTCCCAGGAGTAAAGGATGGCAGAAGACACTACACTACCCAGAATCCCCATCTATCGTTTGGACTACACCATGTGCTCTTGACAAAACCCCGGATAGTCCCTCAAGCTCTGTGATTGGAGAGTGTGCTCCGAGGGTTAAGCCGATTCTCGAACAGCACTTGAAATGGGATGGAACCACGGCAGACTGTCCAAAACTGGATTTGAACGGGTCCACCCGCGTCCCCCCTCCCCCACCCCCGTCCCCAGAACTACACATGCTTGCTATTCTGTTTCGCAACATGTTCTCTATGGCACCTCCTCTACTGGGAGTTGTAGTTTTAAAAGACGTTTTCGTATTTCCTATAATAAGAAGTTGCCAGTATTAAACTGTGTACATCCCTGGAGGTTTAGGGGACAGGAAACACTCACATTTAAAAACATATAATTAATAAATGGGTGAAAATTGCTTGTGCCCATTATGGGCAGTATTAATATATATACCCACATGCCAGCTAGGTCAGAAGAAGCTTTATTTAACAGCTGGTCTTATGTGTGTGACCCCTGTGATAACATTACATTACATTAATTGATAAGCCTGAAACATGCACTTGTCAAGGTTCAGAGGCACATTTTGCAAGTATGGCAGTAGCCATCGATCAGCTTAAGATAAGATATACTTTATTGATCCCAAGTTGGAACATTTGCATTACATCAGCATGTGTAACAGTTAAATATGCAGTGGTGTTTATTTGAAAATCATTTAGTATAATCACACAAATGCTGTGTTTTATATTCAACAATTCTGTGTTCTGTATTTATTGATTGTTCAATACCTGACAAGGCTGGAGATGAAATATCTACATACATCTTATAAGAGTATAATACATTATGTATAATATCAGTTAAAATAAGTGCTTCAACATAGTTAACATTGCTGGAGGTATGCACAAATATTGATAGATGTCTTGTAATGCACTATTGAGGAACCTGCAACCCAAGTTTTTCATTCAGTGCAGAACTACACCACAGTTGTGTAGGCCTATATGATATGTCAATAAACCTTAGAAAATCTTGAAATCTTGAAAGGGATGTGCAAAATAGTCATTACATACAGTCTTTAATTAACAATTAGTAGAGAATAACGAGTAATGAATATACTTTATAGGGATCGTATTAATATCTAATATAAAAATATTGAAATTCAATAACATGCTTTAACCACCAGGTGTCCCTTTATATCAGCTGTGCACCTTTATGGTCTAAATACAGCCTATCTACCAATTGGATCAAATATAAAAGTGAGCCGAATTAGTGTTGATACTGCAAGGAGACGTATTGTGTGAAAATAAATGAAGATGTTGTTTAATGGCTGATATATTTATGATCCACGTCACGTTTTCAGTTCCTCATGTTTGTCTTCTCATCAGGGCTCTATAAATACAGAACTACGGCAGATATGTAATATGTAATGCAGCCGAACCGTGTATTACAATGCCGTTATGTGATGACTTTCAAAGAGAAAAGCAAGCACACTCAGAATAAGGTATTATTATTATTTTGGTCTGTTTCCGGTATTTGTTAATGACGATGTGCTGTGAGATGTGAGACTGGAATTGCACAGGGGGGAAATAACGTAGGCTATCTTTAGATGCGGATTTTGTTAAACTAATATGTTTAGGCTGTGGACCAACACTATACATTGACGGGGAAGGGGGTAGCAATAAAGATAACACCATTAAACAGTTACACAACATAACAGAAATAATATCGATAGCAGCGTCCCTAGCAATCACCTTGGTAACAATGAAAACGTCGCGATTTCCTGAAGTAATCTTCGTAATAACTAGCAAACTAAAGATCATGTACATCCACTGCACACATAATCTGAAATAACAACTCATATTTCTCGCATCAAATGACATCAAAACGCATTTTAATGGCCAAACTAACTTTAAAATAGGCATTTTCTACCAAAAATAAAACGAATTTCGGCCATGTTTTCTTTTTCTGCAGGGAGAAATTTGAAGATCACGTGACATAGACGCCAGCCATCGGAATGAATGGTGAAAAAAACGGGGTTTGTCAAACAGAGCACATGGTGTAGGCCAAACGATAGCTGGGGATTCTGGGTAGTGTAGTGTCTTCTGCCATCCTTTACTCAGAAAACATATTTGTTTCTCCGAATCGAAGGGGAAAAATACAAAAGCATTACACACAATTTAAACCAATCAATGTTGTGTAATTAACAAGGATAATCTGGTGTTTTTTAGTCGATGAGTAGTGCAGATATCACTGTAAAATCAATCGACAGTAAGAGGAGTACTTACTTCCGGGTGTAAAATTCTCCGTTATCCAATGGGAATGGACGCTCACATTGCCTTTAAGGGCAGCCGACATAAACGAATGCCGTGCTTCCATGAGCGTCAAATCCCGACGCAGATGGGAATACAT
Source organism: Pseudochaenichthys georgianus (assembly GCF_902827115.2). Classification (NCBI taxonomy): domain Eukaryota; kingdom Metazoa; phylum Chordata; class Actinopteri; order Perciformes; family Channichthyidae; genus Pseudochaenichthys; species Pseudochaenichthys georgianus. The sequence goes on from NW_027263217.1 coordinate 4,870, forward strand.
TGCAATCAGTTTAAAGCTATTTGCGTCCCTTTATGACGCTGAAGGAGCCTAGGAGCGTCACAATTGGACGCCACGGACACTGACCAAACGTCGCTATTGGACGCTTAGGGAGTGAGAGTGTGTTGTGCTAATATGTTCATGGCCATAATGCCATTTGTAACATATGGGAGAATGGTGAAAATAACCAACTGGACTGGGACCAATGGGGAAAATGCCTCTTCCCCTCAATGTGAAGCAACAGATTGAGTCTTATGTTTCCAATCGGTTCCCAAATCTGAACATTGACCAGTGGCATAAGATCAGGAGCCGGGTAAACGAGAGACTGAGGAGCCCCAGAAAAACAGATCCCGAAATCGCTCGTCCTGGTTTCCGCAGCAGATAGGCCTACAGCATGTGTCTGTTACTGTATGTCAGTTATTTTAAATAAAATGGTGAAAACTGAACTTGAAAATTGTTTCCTCTTTTTATTTTCTTTATTATTTTCGGGATGGGGAGACGTGTGTGATTAAAAATTCATTCGCAGAAATGTAAAGTGATCTAACTAAGTTCTATTCATATTCTTGACGGGAAGAGCCGTGTAAATGGGTGGCCATATGCATTTGAAAAGCAATATAAATCACACAGTTATTATGCAATAGGCTATAAAAGCACCACCGATTACTCTTGACGGGAAAAAAGGAAGGTGTAATTGGTTGGGCTATACTGTACTGTATACATACAAAGGCCATTCAATAGACGTTCAATATATAGTATTCGTTTATTAGAGTCGGCTTAACTCGGTTTGCATTCATAAAGAATGCACAAATGTGTTTAATCGTTAATGTCATAGTATTCGTTTATTAGTCCCCGAGGGGAAATGGGTAGCAGCACATCACAGAGGCATTTAAAAAGTGAAGAAAATACATTCTGGAAATGTTCACATCAGGCACCTTCAAGTTAAACAATACTAAGTAAACAATTAACACAGTAAATTATGTGGATTAAATCACATTTATTTCGTTAAAAATAAACGAAATGACTCGGTTTGCATTCATAAAGAATGCACAAACGTGTTTAATCGTTCATGTCAGATATGTAGGCCTACTAAGTAAATAGCCTACATTAGTTCCTGCTCAAGATTAGATTCAACTTTATTGTTATTGCACAGATTACAGGTACTGAGACAACGAAATGCAGTTTAGCTTCTAACCAGGAGCAACAAGCAGTAAAGTGAAAAGTAATGTTCACAATCTACAGAATAAAATATAGAATGAATTGAATGATGAATAAACAGTGAGGGGTATGAATACACTAGATATCAGCCTGTGAGCAGTATGAACAGTGTGTATGAATATGCTAAGATATATAAAGTATGAAAACGGTAGGACCATACCGTTCTCCAGCCCCAACCCCCCCATGTTTCATATGTATGTTGGGGACCCTTTGTTTAAAACTAATTGGCCATCGGAATGTGTGGAGTCACATTCCACAGCTCTCCCCCCTCCTGTGATCCCCCGCACACAGAGAGAGAGGGAGATCGCTCTTCTGGAGTGAAGAGAGCTGAAATATTGATATTGCAAGTTAGAAACGTAAAACGCATTTTGACAGACACTTGGGGGAAATATGCTGCATTTTGAATGTCCGATAGTCCACCATTAACACCTTAGTCCGTCTCGTCTCATCAACGAAAACTAAATATACATGACATACTTTGATTTAGTAGATTTCGCATGAGAGCAAAAGGAGAATATCCGTGTGTAAGAGTGAAAATGTATGTATGTAAAATGAGAATATATGTGTGTGTGAGTGAAAATATGCTGCATTTTGAATGTCCGATAGTCCACCATTTCCACCGGAAATATCAAACATTTAATAAAAGTGAAAAACAATGAACAAGACTTAACGTATTCATCATAATTAATTATATTTATTTCGTTTGGATGTAGGTGATCTTCTACTATATGAACATTTTGGACCCAAAATCACAACAAAAACGTAAAAACAGATTTTGAAAATGATTTTATTTTTCACAACACAAACATACACAACGAAACCATTTAAAAGCTGGAAATATATACATGGGATGTGACTATGATAATGTGAAAGTTTGATTGAGGTAGCATAGGATTTCATTCTGATAAGGCAAAAGTCTTATTATAAATATAATACAAATATATATATATATACACATTATGTACAAAAATCTGTTTTTTCTGTCTTTATCTGTGCCACGCTTCAAAGCGGTTTCTGTCAACTACGACACAGAGGGCAACATCATAGATTCCTCCTCCTCCATGTCAAAAAACAAGCTTAAAGCTTGACTCACGTTCAGAGTTCAGAGTTCTCTTCATCATAGCTGAGTCTTCAAAACTCTAAATACTCTAACTATATCTACATTTTCAATGTTTGTTTGTCACTTTACTTCAATCGCAGTCTCCCGCAGCCTCTCTTCGTCTCCCGCAGCCTGTCTTCGTATATCTTCGTCTCTCTCCATTTCCCGCCGTCTCTCTTCGGTTCCCGCCGTCCCTCTTCGTCTCTTTTCGTCTCGTTTCGTATCACTCCGTTTACCTGATTACCTCACCCCTTCCTGGTAAATACATCCTGTTGAGCAGAATCTACAGTTTCCAGTATTTTCCGTTTCGTACAATGATAAAATACGGCGAAGATATTAAAATATGTGCTTCCATTATTCATACTTCTGAAATATATCTGTATTAACTTTATATCATCGTATGTCCGTGTTTATTGGGTATTTTTGCATGAAACAAAGACTGGCATATAGTTTCAAGCCAGTACTTTCGACAGAAATACACATATACATCCTGTTGAGCAGGATCTACAGTTTCCAGTATTTTCCGTTTCGTAAAATGATCAAATATGGCGAAGATATTCAAATATGTGCTTCCATATTTCATACTTTTGAAATGTATTAACTTTATATCACCGTATATCTCCATGTTTACTGGGTCTTTTTGCATGAATCAAAGACTGGGATATACGGTAGTTTCAAGCCAGTACTTTCGACAGAAACACACAGCAATGTTGTCCGGACTGTTGTTTTTATGCGGCACCGGCTTGAACAGGTCATGTGATCTGATCACGCCGGCGTGACGGTCGACTCCAAAGGGTTAATATTAAATACATATAAGTATTTTTACAACTTGTATTTAGAAATACTCTGTTGTAATTATTGATGCATACATGTGTTCATCCATTCAATGTGGCATCTGCTATAATGGGGTTAATGTATGATATTACTTAATAATACAATACATTATAATATATGATATGATAATTACATTTGAGTTTTATTCATTTCTTATTTCATAGTTTCTCATTATTATTATTATTTTTTATCGCTCATCTTATTTTTGATTTTATTAATCTGTGTGAATCTGTGCTGTCCTATTTTTCACTCTCACCCTGTTGCTGTTTGAACTACTGAATTTCCCCACGGGATTAATAAAGGTCCATCTTATCTTATCTTAATGTATAAGTTGATTTACTTCAATCTACTGTATAATATTACAGGAAATATACTGCATAAAGCAAACTATATACTTTATTTGATCTAAAATATTGATGTTTCTACAACACCCATTGTGTATTTTGTGAATGAAGCGCCATCTCATGGTTAAATCCTGTAATTGAACAAATGGGGAAATTGGGCAACGCCCTCTAGCAATTTGGCAACACCCCCAGCCACTGGCATCTGCTGGGCTTTTGACTGGGACACACCCTTTTGAGTCTGATCAGGAGTGCTACATCTGTAGGGCATCGGGTTTGTTTATCCCGCTGTTGTCCCCATCTACTTGGGCCTGATGGGGGTGGACGAGCTTGGAGTTGGCGCTGACTTCATGGCTGGGGCTTGTAGTGGCGGTGGAGGTGGTTGAGGTATCCCAACCGGATTGCTAGGGTTGTATGCCGGAGGAAGGAAGGGATACCCAGAGTCGAGGAGAGGTCATTCAGGCCTGCAATGGAAGGACACAGAGATGTCTGGGGTTTACATGTCTTTTGGAAATAATGTATTTTCCTTCTTTTCTTCACATTCATCTTCAACCTTAATATTTTATTTAATGCCCAAGGCCAACTGCCTTTTTTTTACTCCCCAGTATTATAAACACTTTCTGTGAGTGTCCAGTGTTCTATAAGTCTTTTACTTTAACTTTATTTTTACCCTTCATTCCATCTTCATGTTCTTGTAATTTATTTTTTAGGTTCTTGATTTTTAATTTACTCAAAAAAAAACCTCCCTTAGGAAATCCGAACATTTCCATCCATATATTTAATTTAGACAGACTGTCCTCACCATATTTTGCTCGCATGACATCCACAATCGGACCCTCAGGGGGGTGTACAAACCTTCTATGCTTTGCTCCCATAACAAAGTATTTAAGTGTTACCAAAACACTATTTTTTCATCCGTCGATGATGTGATATTTGTTTCTCAGTACAAATCACACAAAAACTGATCGTAATCCCAAATCACGACGGATATCCCAAATATCCTACTTTCGAGCAGTCCCTCTCATAAAGTCATGTCGAGTTTAATTAGGTTTAACTTTAAACAATTTAGACTCTGTACATCTCACCGAGTATTGAAAGCCCTTTGAGTTCGTTGGATCTCGTGAAGTCAATCGGTTCCACCCCGGCGCTGGTCCTCTCGTCCCGTACGGTTTCTGTCGAGGTAGAGGAGGATCCGAGGATCCTGGAGCGCAACCACCAGCGTGCGGAGGTCTCCCCAATCAAACTTGCAGAGATCCTGCCGACAACGCCACTTGTTATGGAAATCTAGGACCCAACACTGTGGAGAGTACAAGTCAAAGTGATCAAAACAAATAAATGGTGAATCAGACAGAGCTTGTCTTTCTGGTTATTTATTTGAAGCTTCCTAATACATGATACAATAATAAAAATAGACACAGGTCTGACAGAGCATAGAATAGTCTGCCAGAGTGTGCGCAGTACAATATAGTCACAACGCTTATATACAGCAAAGGGAGGGAAGCTCAGAAATCTGTCTTCACACGGTATTAGACACCTGGCCTTGAGCTGTAGATAGTATAACGGTTCCCAGAGTAGGGAAGTTCTTGTGTGACTGTGTGTGAGTCTCCCAGTAGCCAAAGCAGCTCTGTGGCCTTAAAGCGGTTGGGAATAAACCCAAAGTAGAGTAGAAGAAGAAGAAAACAGCACATGACATTTATGAGAAGCATTTGGTTTAAGCATATAAGGATATAATAAAAATGTCCACTACAAGTTCAGACACATACTCATAGGCTGGGAATTACTGTAAAGCTCAAATGACCAGAAGTCAAAAGCCCACGTAGGCTAAAAACGAAATATTTCACATTCGCTTGGTTTCATGTTGAAGGGCCATAATAGTGTTGTTCCTCGTTTCAAATGTTCACTGACTTTGATGGACTGTTTGTTGAGAAGTACTGTTGGAAATGTTGAAAGCCCATTGACCCATGTCGATCCCTCATTCCAGGTGTACTATGACGGACAGTTTTTTGAGAAGTACATTAGGAAATGAGGAACAATTGATTTACTAAAGCGAGACAAGTTAGCCAGGAGTCGAACCTGGAATCTTCTGATCCGTAGTCAGACGCGTTAACCATTGCGCCACTAACCCTTTGTTTTTTGCTTTCGTAGCAGCTTTTAAACTGTAGAAAATGAACTAAAAATGCAGTAGGTAGGTTGAAGCAAAAACATAAAAGCAGACTGCAACTGCTGCCGTGACCCGGATTCGAACCGGGGTTGCTGCGGCCACAACGTAGAGTACTAACCACTATACGATCACGGCCACTGTAGTTCTCACAGTATTGCAAACATACCATTCTGAAGGAAAGTACAATTACAAAGGGGACACCCAGATTTGAACTGGGGACCTCTTGATCTGCAGTCAAATGCTCTACCACTGAGCTATACCCCCTATGACTGACAGAGTTCAGACACATACTCATAGGCTGGGAATTACTGTAAAGCTCAAATGACCAGAAGTCAAAAGCCACGTAGGCTAAAAACAAAATATTTCACATTTTCTTGGTTTTATGGTGAAGGGCCATAATAGTGTTGTTCCTCGTTTCAAATGTTCACTGACTTTGATGGACTGTTTGTTGAGAAGTACTGTTCGAAATGTTGAAAGCCCATTGACCCATCATCATGTCAATCCCTCATTCCAGGTGTACTTTGACAGACAGCTTTTTGTAAAGTACATTAGGAAATGAGGAACAATTAATATTTATTATTTTACCACACTTTTAAATCAATGCATCATTTAAGTTCTTCACCATAATCATTCGTGATTCATTGTCTGTTTATATGTTTGTAACATAATCTAAATCTTCAAAGTAACTCATGTTATCAAATCAATGAAGTTCAGAGTCAAATCTTTGCCTCTGAAATGTAGTGAAGTATTAAGGAGCATGCAAGGAAGTACATCATTGTACAGTACTGCTATAGATGTACTTCATATAGAATAGTACTTAATAGTAATATGACCAATATGTATGAGGATTATTGTGATGTTGTGCATTCACTATTATATTTACAACTTTTAATAAATGTATTAAAACTTAAGAACAAAGTATTAAGTAATTATAACAATAATGAAAGTGAAATATGATGATGAAATATTCAAAACAGAAACATCCATACTTGTTTTATATGTATTTATTAGGGCTGTCAGTCGATTAAAATATTTAATCGCGATTAATCGCATGATTGTCCATAGTTAATCGCGATTAATCGCAAATTAATCGCACATTTTTTATCTCTTCTAAATGTACCTTAGAGGAATATTTTTCAAGTTTTAAATACTCTTATCAACATATGAATGGACAAATATGCTTTATGCTAATGTTTATTATCATTTGAACAATGACAAATATTCTCATGAATATTAAACAACAACCTCTGAACATTACAAATATTCGCCTCAATTCAACCTGGAACCTCTCTCATACAATACAAATGGTGTGTGTGTGTGTGTGTGTATATATGTGTGTGTGTGTGTGTGTGTGTGTGTGTGTGTGTGTGTGTGTGTGTGTGTGTGTGTGTGTGTGTGTGTGTGTGTGTGTGTGTGTGTGTGTGTGTGTGTGTGTGTGTGTGTGTGTGTGTTGGATCGTTGGAGCTTTGTGCAACTCAAGGCATATGCTCGAACGGGAGCTGCCTGGACGCTGCAATCATGTTGCTGCAATCATGAGTGTGCTGACTTCTCCTCCAATGTCCCGCTGTCTGCTTCCTGCATCAAGTCAAGTGCTCGGCGCAGTTGTGGCGAAATGTCGCTCCTCTGTTTTCATTTAAACAGCTCCTTATATCCGTTAGCGCAGCTAGCTAGCACCAGATGCTAACAACAGCAACAATGCACGTAAGGTCTCTCTCTTGCTCGCTCGGGCTACATTACACACACCCTCCCGGTCCTCCCGATGGCCAGTCGGTGCCTGCCGGTGAGCGTGGAAGTGTGGTCTGCCACAAGCGGGCGGCAGGAGCGGGGCTGTCAGCATCAGCTTGTAGATGGTATTTTAAACTTGATGCGCTCTGAAACTACGGGGCGGCCGAGGAAAAAAATACACATGCGTTAATCGCGTTAAAATAATTAGTGGCGTTAATTTTTTTTTGCGTTAACGCGTTATTAACGCGTTAGCCCTAGTTAATAACTTGACAGCCCTAGTATTTATATATTTAAAATAAATAACAAATATTTAAAATAAGTTAAAAATACAGAAACATCCAAAACTGTTTTATACGTGCTATGAGGTCACAACAACATTGTAATACCAATATAAACAATAATAATAATAAAAGTGTACCATATATAACATAACTAACTAAACAGTGCCATCAAATGTAAAGAAATAAAGTGTCAAATAAATAACAAAATGACCCACCGGCTCACAACATTTGGTCATTTAATGTGCATCCCCTCTCTTATTTTTCCCATTCCCTCTCTGCTCCAGCACAGCCCTCCAGTCCTCATAGGACTGGGTCTCGGAGTCTTGACAGTACCACTTTCCAAAGTACTGTGAATGGGCTGGTGGCTTCCTGTCTTGGTTGCACTTTTTACAAAGGATGGTGTCTGTCTTTTTGATATATTTTCGTTTGCCTGATCCCGATTGCTCCCTCTCCTCTTTTCTTTTCCTGTACTGCTGTGTGGTGTATGGCACGTTATTCTGACCGGATGTTAGGGGGGCCTGAGCAGCTGATGGCAATGGCATGTTGAGAAGCATCATCTGAGGAAGCTGCACAGATGGTACCATCATGAATGCGGTTGAGAAGGGTGGAGTCGGTGCAAGGAAGGGAAGAGCATAGTATGGAGGTGGTGGTGGGACCTGTGAGATGGCCACTGGTTGTGATCTCTTCTGGAGCTTTGCCTCACCAGCAGTGTTAGGTGGCAGAACAAAGGCGTGAGGCTCAGCCAGACTGCCAGGGAACAGAGATGTCCCTTTCTGCATTGCCAAAAGAAGCTTCTCAGGTCCTGCCATGGGAGCGTCAGGAGCGGGGATACCCTGCTTCAGGACCTGCTCTCCCTGAGACCTGCAGCGCCTGCTGAACCTGCGCAAACATGAAACAATCAATATTAATGAACAAAATTGAATATTTGTAATAGAAAAAAGTTGGGATTATTTTGAACAGTAAATCATTAAGGGTAAGTATTACAGTGTAAGTATACATGTTTTGCAGTATATGCAGTATGCGCATTTACTCACCATTGTGTGACAGTTGCTACATTAACTTCTGGTAGCTGGATGGTGGTCTCAGTCATCACCTTGGCGTTGGTGATCACGCACTCTCGGATGTGCTTATAAACAAGTATCACCATTGTGAAACGTGAGACCCTCTTTCCCTCGCAGTGCACAGAGTTTTTGTAGAGGTCACAGAGCCTTGTGAAGATGGCCTCCACCACTCTGTTGCAGTCTGGCCACTGTGCAGGACTGTGAGCCCCAATGAAGCACCTGTAAATCAAACAGAATACTTGTTATTGTTAATTACTAAAGATTGAGATGTATTTGTACTTTTCTGTAATTGTACTTCCCTAAGGTATGTCCTAAGTTATGGGGGAAACCCAGAAAGTGTTGTTCTGCTTTATTCCATCTGACACACACACTTGCTTACTGTCTCTTATGTAATTGTTTGTTTTCGACCCAAGAAAGGAAAGGTGGTGTTCAAGTTAATAAGGATCCTTTAATACACTTGACTACACTTATTAAGGTGAAGACAGTATTTCAGACAGTTTCAGTCATTTTAAAATGTTCTACTTAATGTAACAAACCTTTTAGTGCTCTCCACACCGGGTGCCACAATCTTTTTTGTTGCCCTGAATCGCCCCTGCTTCAGTGTGTTTTTGTGACGGGGTGGATAGATGGTCTTCCTCATGTCGAAATCCCCCAGTGCCTGCCACAGAGTGATTATTTTGGTGCACTCGTCTCCACTTAAGGCCAGTAGGTGTTCTCGGAGACCAAACACAAACTCTGCCAGCTCCTGGACGGCTCCATACCCCTCGATATTGTCAGGGCCAACACAATCCTACAAAGAAAGATAATTCAAACATATTTGATAGCAACAACAAATGCTATTAATTGTAACTGACATAACCCAGATTACAAGCATGTAAATAAACATAAGAAAGGTAAATTGGTCCTTACATCGACTGAGGTGGATTGTTGTGAGGACAGGGTGCTGGTGGAGGAAGGACCACAGACAGTGAGGACAGGGTGCTGGTGGAGGATGGAGGAGGGACCACAGACAGTGAGGACAGTGTGGAGGATGGAGGAGGGACCACAGACAGTGAGGACAGTGTGGAGGATGGAGGAGGGACCACAGACAGTGAGGACAGGGTGCTGGTGGAGGATGGAGGAAGGACCACAGACAGTGAGGACAGTGTGGAGGATGGAGGAGGGACCACAGACAGTGAGGACAGGGTGCTGGTGGAGGATGGAGGAAGGACCACAGACAGTGAGGACAGTGTGGAGGATGGAGGAGGGACCACAGACAATGAGGACAGGGTGCTGGTGGAGGATGGAGGAAGGACCACAGACAGTGAGGACAGGGTGCTGGTGGAGGATGGAGGAGGGACCACAGACAGTGAGGACAGGGTGCTGGTGGAGGATGGAGGAGGGACCACAGACAGTGAGGACAGGGTGCTGGTGGAGGATGGAGGAGGGACCACAGACAGTGAGGACAGGGTGCTGGTGGAGGATGGAGGAGGGACCACAGACAGTGAGGACAGGGTGCTGGTGGAGGATGGAGGAGGGGCCACAGACCGCAAGGACAGGGTGCTGGTGGAGGATGGAGGAGGGACCACAGACAGTGAGGACAGGGTGCTGGTGGAGGATGGAGGAGGGACCACAGACAGTGAGGACAGGGTGCTGGTGGAGGATGGAGGAGGGACCACAGACAGTGAGGACAGGGTGCTGGTGGAGGATGGAGGAGGGGCCACAGACAGTGAGGACAGGGTGCTGATGGAGGATGGAGGAGGGACCACAGACAGTGAGGACAGGGTGCTGGTGGATGGAGATGGAGGAGGGACCACAGACAGTGAGGACAGGGTGCTGGTGGATGGAGATGGAGATACAGAGGACGGTGCTTTTGATGAGGCAGCAGGTAACCTTGGAAGGTGGAAGGTGGGGACAGTGAAGTCCTGAAACTCCTCAGGTTCAGCATGACCTTCATGAACCTCTATTGCCACCTCGCTGCTCTCTGACTCTTGTATGGCCAGCTTGTAGTCCTGAAGAACTTGACCAGTTTGCTGGTAAAGGTACTCCACTCCAATCAGTTCCCCTTTCAAATCAAATAAAAATACAATTACATAATACACCATCATATATATAATATCATTTTAAATATAAATGACTTCATCTAATTACTCTTGGTATTTAGATGATGTTATTTGCATATCAATTAGAAAACATAATGCAAGTGATAAAAGTATACTACAAGCAAATAAAATATATATCTACCAGTGTATTTTCGTGGCCCAACATAAGGGATGATCTTCTTGCCTAGAACCTCCTCTGCCAGAGTATTCACCGCATGGCGAAGAAGGTGATTGTAGCAGTGTGGATGCTGCTGCTCATCCCTGGTTGCTGCCGCAGCCCGGTCCTCATTCCAGCGTGCCAGTCCATCCAAAAGATAGGCTTGGAAAAAGGTGTCACTTGCCAGAGTACCTGTAAAGTACATTTTGAAATGTATCGTGTTTTTATTTCAGATCATTTGTATAGATAAAAACACAGCTGTTATTTATTCCAATCCAATGGTGATGAATCTAACCATAGGATGAGAAAAGGGAAACACATATTTACCTGGGATGAACCGGTTCAGGTGCAGGTGAAATGACTCCAGTGAAGTAGAGCCTCTGGCACAGCGGTATGTTGGCAGGCGGTGCCCTCCCTTCACACTGGAGCCAGTTTGTGCGTAGAGCTGCACACCTGGAGGATCCTGGATGCAGGCCACATGCTTCCACTGGGACTTGAGGATTTCACTCATCCGGGCCGAGTTGATGAGTGGCACTCCCAGAGAGTCCCGACCAGCATCTCCATCAAAGGCCTGGATGAGCCTATGAATCTGACCCTGGGTCTCCTCTGTGCCGCGGGTGATTCTCCGGCAATGCAGAGCTAGCTCATTCCTGCTGACAGAGTGAAGCACATCAGCCTCGGATGGATGTCTCCCTCCAGCTTCTAGCTCTGCACGCTTTGCATCCTTCACGGCCTTCAGGTCGTCCTGGTCCCACATGAAAATACAGTGGCTGAGGCGACTCATAAAAGTGGCATACAGCTGGTGGGAGTCTGTGCTGCAACCCGTAGCAAATCTGCACATGAAGTGCCAGATGTCTAACCGGATTGTCATGTTGTTCCACTCTTCAAACATCCTCCTTTGAAGAGTGTTTCCACAGCAGTCTCGGTCCACATATAGCACTTCAGGAGGAGCCACCCCAGCCATTCTGTATCTTTTGATGAGTCCTTCAACCATAGGACCAAGACCATAGCCCTCGCTGGATGTGAGCACCGACATGATGACCTGTCCATGCTCATTACCAACGTTGGTTGCCCAGGTAACGGTGCCGTAGCTTTTTCCCCGCTAGCTTACGGGCCACCTTTTTGGTTGAATCCATCTTCAGGATCCGACCGTACTGGAAAGTGATGGTGGCCTTGATTTCAGCTAGCCTTTGCAGGACATCCTGGGCATAAACTTGCATCAGCCAACGGTGCTTCGGGACAGGAGGCATGGCAGGTACAGGATCAAAGGTCACGGGCAGAATCAGGCCTGATGTAACAGCACTGGCAATTCCTTTACAATCCTGCAGGTACTGGACTGTCTTCTGCATCCACACCTCAGCATGACGCTCCTGCAGCTTCCTCTGGATCTGGCTGCTGCTGTTTCCCAGCCCTCGCTGACGCATCAAACTTGCAACCTCAAAGTCACATGCAAGTTTAGATGTCAGGATGCAAGGGAACTGCACCCTGTGTCCAATGTCCAGCTGAGAGATGAGGCCGTGGCTCCAGCTGATGACCTTCCTCTTGCACCTTGGGCAGGCCAGGTACTCAGATGCAACAAAGTAAATCTTTCCAACAGCCACCACCTGCCTGATCTTCTGATGTAGGCCAGCTGAGGTCAAAGGGTCTTTGTTGCAATCTGGATGCGGACAGGTCGGCATTACTTGCCACAGCTTTCGTGGCATCCACAGCAGGAGGGGATGACCAAAGTAATGTTCCTGAGCAGGAGATTTGCTGGTCCTCAGTGGCACCTGGGGGGGATACCACCAACGTGTGTCCACCCTGCTATCCAGCTCAGGATGCCCCTTTGCGTTCCACTTAAACAGAGCCTTTGATATCCACCTCTGATCCACTTCAGGCAAGGTGTGGGTCCAGCCAGCTGGAAGACAGACTCGTTGTGCTACAAAACAACAAAACAAAAAAACTAAGAAATAAACAAATGCAAATTCATTTTTGCTTTATTGTCCCTAGATATGAAACGTATTAAAAGTTCATTAGATCGTTTTTTTATATAAAGTGTTATGGAAATGGTGTGATCTAATGGGTTAACCTTTTGCTGTGATAACAGATGCTTTGTTGTCTAAGGGAGGGTTTACGACCCTACAGGAAAGGGAGGGGGGAAAGGAAACAATGGGGGGTGTTTGCTGTAAACTAAAGCCGAGCCTGATGTACTCTTGCAGACACTCTCAAGACGAGGTGTCATGTATGCACACATCAAAGACCTTCTTTAGGACTTCAGTACGAATATTGAGTTTCTTTGCCTAAGCCACAGCAGCTGATTTTACCTTGTGACAACAAAAGGAAAAGGACATGAACAATAAATGAGAAAAATGTATCACTAAATGTGTCCACTTAAAAATATTGTGTTTTAATGTTTGAGATATTGAAATGTTAACATACCTGCAGGATTTGCCTCCTCAAATTGTACTGCCTCTGCCAGGAGTGTGCTGTCATTGACCTCACTGGACACAGCCAGGTGTGTGAGGGCGGAGGCTGGGGCCTTTGCTGCCTCGAAGGAGACAGGCAGTTGGATGAGGTGGGGTGTTGGTCGTGCACGTGCATGGACCAAAGCTAAAGAAAGACAAATTAAGGACAACCAGATAAACATCACAAGTATTGAAGAGTACTAAACATTAAAAATAAGTGTTATCAAATAAATGTGTTCTTACAGGGTTTGGTTTTACTGGGGGAAACCAGCCGTTTCACTGCGTTGGTGAGGCTCCTTTGATTTGGCACGTTCTGTCCAACCAAAAGGGAGCAGAGTGAAGAGGTTGAGGCATGCTGGCTGGTCCCAGCTTGCTGTGTGAGAGCA